>NC_056737.1:102800833-102810833 GCF_019279795.1 Protopterus annectens
TGTGAATGATGTTTACTTAAAATCTAGTTTGAACCCAGATTCTCTGCCTCCTGCTCCAGCCAAACCAGACAGATACTATAGAGTGCCTGACTCCCACAAATTCCTTTATAAAAGCCCTGTTGCTGATCCAGAGACTATCTCCCAGGGTCCCAAAGGGGCTAAGGCTTCTATGGTAAAAAATCCTGTACCCTCTGAAAGGGACTCCAGAGCACTAGACAGGTGGGGGAAAAAGGTTTACACCTCAGCCACTCTAGCTATGAGAGCACTAAATTGCCAATTTCACATGCTAAAATATCAGCAATTTCTAATGTCTCAGTTAAGACAAAAAATGAGCACACTCCCTCAACAGTCTGAATTGAAAGAAATGCAGGATCTGTTGCATGCAGCTGAACAGGTGGGCAAACATACATTACAATGTGGGTTTGATTCTTTAGAGGCTTCCTGCGGAGCAGCTGTCACTGGGTCTGTTATACGTAGGCATGCTTGGTTAAAGGAACAAACTCTGCCTGATCATGTTAAAGCATAGCTTCTAGATGCTCCCTTACAGCAGGATGTTCTATTTGGAGTTAAAGCAGAAGAAGTCTTAAAGAAAATGGAGGATAAGGCAAAATCTATGCAGACAGTCAAAGATTTTCTACAGGTACAGCCCCCTAGCTTCAGCAGAAATTGGCCAACAAAAAATTGGTCCTTTCCAGCTATTGACAGACCACAGAGGGGTAAATACAGACGTCCAAGAGGCAGAGGACAACCACAAGCCCAATACAAACCTCGACAATGGGGCACTGCAACACAGAAGGGAGGAGAAGACAGGCCCCAAACTACTAGAAGGCAAACTCAATGACTTACACCTCATCTGGCCAAGCAACACTCTCTTGGCAGCTCCTTTGGGAGGAAAACTCGCACTTTTTTTCAGACAACTGGCACATTGTCACAAAGGACAAATGGGTCCTAGACATAATTTCACGAGGATACAGATTCCATTTCCACACCTTGCCAATGAAAAGAGAAATGCCAAACCTGCCACAAAATCAATGGGCAGAGGCACAAAAACAAATTACAGCTCTCATGGACATGAGAGCCATTCAACTGGTACCTACACGGGAGGAAGGCCAAGGATTTTACTCAAGACTCTTTCTAGTCCCCAGAAAGGACAATTCCTGGAGACCAATTCTGGACCTTTCAATTCTAAACACCTTCTTACAAGTACCCAAATTCAAGATGCTAACACTACAGCAGCTTCTTCCCATGTTGGGCAAGAAAGCATGGCTAGTAACGTTGGACCTCAAGGAGGCATACCTGCATGTCCCTATCAGACAAAATTGCGGAAGATACCTCCGTTTCATTGCAGGTTCAACCCATTACCAATTCTCTGCACTGCCCTTTGGCTTATCCACTGCGCCCAGGGTCTTCACAAAATGCCTGGCGCCAGTAATTGCATACTGCAGACAAAGAGGAATTCAGATATACCTATACCTGGACGACTGCCTCATCCAAGCAGAAAGCAAGGACATCCTCTTACAACATCTGGCTTTTGTAAAACATCTTCTAAGTTGCCTGGGGTACACAGTAAATGAAAAGAAATCAAAACTAGTACCCTCACAAAATATGACATTCCTGGGTGCCAGCTTGAATACAACGGCCCAGAAGGCTTATCTGACGCCAGACAAACAACTACAACTGACGCAATATTTCAAAACAATGGCAACAAAGACCCAACTCCCTGCAAGAAAAATTCTGCAGCCTTGGGCTTCATGGCATCTTGCATACTACTAATACCATTTGCAAAGCTGCATATGAGGAAATTACAGTCGTACCTAAAAAGCGTATGGTCTCAACACAGCCACAGCTTGGACACAATGATATCTCTCATTCCCTGCCTACAACAGGAGTTTCTATGGTGGTCACAGGCATGTCACCTCAACAAGGGTCAGCCTTTCACCTTGCCCCCAGCCAGGCAAACTATGACAACAGATGCATCGGACTACGCCTGGGGGGCACACATGGCAGGACAGTGCTTTCAAGGCATATGGACTGCAGATCAAAGAAATCTGCACATCAATCAAAAAGAGATGCTAGCTGTACAGAATGCTCTGACAGCCTTCAAGAACCTATTACATCCAGGACAACTTACAATAAGGACGGACAATACCACAGTAATGTGGTACATAAACAAACAAGAGGGTACACACTCCTACCCTCTATGCAGGCAAGCAGTGACCTTGTGGAACACAGCACTGGCTTACCAAGTTCAGTTACAAGCTCAATTCCTGCCAAGAAAAAAGAACACATTGGCAGACGACCTCAGCAGAAACATCATGAATCCCCACAAGTGGAAACTGGATCCACAAGTATTTGCAGTGATAACTCAAAAATGGGGCCTTCCAGGCATAGACCTGTTTGCCAGCCCCCAAAACTATCAACTAACAAAATTTTGTACAAGGCACTTCACCATCAAGCTTGGAAAGCGGATGCACTCTCATTCAGTTGGAAAAACCTGACAGTATATGCCTTCCCTCCATTGCCTCTCCTCACAAAGGTGCTTCTGAAAGTCAGAAAGGAGAGACCATGACTGATACTCATAGCCCCAGACTGGCCACTCCAGCACTGGTACCCACTATTAAGGAATATGGCCCAGGGCCCACCTTGGATTTTACCCACCTTGGATTTTACCACAAATTGCCCATTTGCTCACACAGCAAAACAATCAGATTCTACACAGCCAGCTCAAAACTTTAAATCTGGCTGCATAGCAGATCACCTAAGCATCCAGCCAGCTCCTCCTTCCCAATCAGTTATGGATGTTATTCTGGAAGCTAGGAGGCCCAGCACCAGGAAGGCCTACTCGGACAAATGGAAAAGGTTTTGTGCCTGGAACCAAGCTAAAGGCCAAAATACACTTCAGCCTCACATGCCTCAGATTCTACAGTATTTAACTGAGATGTTGCACAAAGGACTTTCTTTTTCTTCCATTAAAATCCACGCATCAGCTATTTCAGCCCACTACAACACGGATCCACCCTTATTTTCACATCTACTTCTAAGGCAGTTCCTCAGAGGGGCAAAAAACTTTAGGCCCCCCCAGGAGAGCACCTACACCAACATGGGACCTCAATTTTGTTCTGGAAAAACTTACAGATCTACAGTTTATATCATGGAAGACTGCCCTGCTGCTAGCAATAACTTCAGCCAGAAGAGTCTCAGAGCTGCAGGCACTAATGGCAGTGGAACCTTTCCTCATTTTCCATCAAGACAGAGTTTCTCTACGAACTAATCCTTCCTTCATGCCTAAGGTGGTTTCCAGTGTGGCTTTAAATCAAACCATCCACTTACCCACCTTCTTCCCAAATCCACAGAACAAAGGAGAAAGGCTACTGCATTCCTTGGACATTCACAGGCAACTTCGTTACTACTTGGATAAAACTAAGTTTTTCAGAAAATCTGACCAGCTCTTTGTATCCTATGCTACAGCTTCACAAGGGAAGGCTATATCAAAACAAACCATTTCCAAATGGATAGGACATTGCATTCGTTTTTGCTATACCCATCATGGAAAACCAGTTCCTGCTACCATTAGGCCCCACTCTACCAGGGCAACAGCTACATCTACAGCCTTCCTCAGGGGGGTTCCAACCAAGAAGATTTTGGAAGCTGCAACTAGGATTTCAGTACACACCTTTACCAAATACTATCACTTACCACTTTACTCTAATACTAGAGCTGGCTTCGCCACTGCAGTTCTGCAGGGCCTTCTAGCCTCCTCTAACCCTCTATGACTCCTCCACCCATCCTTAGCTTTGGGATTCTACCCAAGTGTGATGACTGCAGCAGGGTAACACGATGAACATAGTACAGTTTTATACCTACCATAAATGTAGATGTTCGAGTGTACACCCTGCTGCAGTCCAGGTTACCCTCCCTCCATCCCCTCTGATCTAACTGGCTAAATCTCTCAATACCTTCCTGATATATTTGCTTATAGCTGGAGGGATTTTGTGTTTGTGCTAAATTTTCTTAAATTGGTACTAATTACTGACCACCTTTTTGGGGGCACCTGACATCTAGGGCAAGAAAAGCTGAAGAAAATGGTGTTGGATGCATTATATATACCCCTGGCGCACTGACGTCAGGGAAGAAGTGACAGCAACCGAAGCTGGACCAAGACTTTGGAATTCCGGCCAACTGCGGGACCGCCTGACGACAGGATAACCCCAAGTGTGATGACTGCAGCAGGGTGTACACTCGAACATCTACATTTATGGTAAGTACAAAACTGTACTTTGTATTCCAAAGACACTTAGAGTGCCACAGCAGCAGTGTAATATATGCAGGTATTTGTGACACGTGCGAGTTCTTTTATGTAGGGAAAACTTACAGGAAATTATCAGATTGGATAAAGGAGCATTATGCAATGATCAGACGCAAAGATCAAAGAAATGCATTATGTAAACAGCGTTCAGTGTGATGGACAGCCGCGGTGGTGCAGCGGTTAGCGTTGTCACCTCACCACAAGAGGCTCTCCGGTTCGATCTTCGGCTGGGGTGTCTTCTGTGTGGAGTCTGCATGCCCTCCCTGTGGTCGTGTGGGTTTCCTCCGGGTGCTCCGGTTTCCTCCCACATCCCCAAAGACATGCTGCAAGTGGATTGGACATCCTAAAATTGGCCCTAGGCGTGAGTGCGTGTGCTTTCTGTGAAGGTTGGGTGCCGGGCTGACAACTCGACACCGAAAAACTCCTCTGCCAGTCATGAGTGGACAAGATGATCCGCGGTAGCGACCCCTAACCAGGAAAAGCCGAAAGAGCGAGAGAGAGTGTTCAGTGGAATGGTTTCCAAAGTTTTAAGTTTTTTGTTCTTGAACAACTGGATCTTTTTCTAGGTGATAGTGAAACATTTCTTGAGGTATGTGAACTGAAATGGCAACTATTTTTAAATGCTGAAACTACCCTAGGTGTTAATGAAAACTTGAATATTAAATGTGCATTGCACTGTTGCAGGTGAATTCCACCTACTTTACTTCTCATTTAAATTTCATTGGCTACTGTAATGTTTCCTTTTTAAAAATTTCATATACTGGATGTTCATCGTGTTTCACTGTTTCAGTCATTGCTCTTGGGTTATCCTGCTGGTAGGCTAACCGCAGTCAGCCTGAATTCCAAAGTCTTGGTCCGGCGTCGGTTGCTGTTACTTCTTCCCTGAAGTCAATGTGCCAGGGGTATAAAAGATGCAGCCGAAGCCATTTTCTTTGGTCTTTCTTGCCGTGCAGTGCCTGAAGCAGAAGCAGTTCGCAAGTGCCGGTCGGCCAACTCCTGAGGTTTTCGTGTTCGAATTTCAGATCCGAAGTCTTCATTTAAAGCTAAGTACCCCGTTGGGAAAACTTTTTTCTTGGTCCAGACCGATGTCAGAAAAAGTTAATAATTGTATTTCTTGTGAGAAGCAGATACCTCATAAGCACTTCCATTCTTATTGTATTCCTTGCTTAGGCCCTGATCACGACGCAGCTAATTGCAGATTTTGTGCTAGATTTAACCAACGCACTATTAAGCATCGGTACGATTTTGCATTTCATTACTTTGGCCGAAGATTTAATTACATGATGTCGTTGGATAGCCATCCGACTACCGCAATTCACAAGAAATGCAAGGAAAAGGACAGGCATCCGAGGTCCAAAACTGACGACGAGGCTTCTTCTAAGCCAGTCGCCGGTTCTCAGTGAGGCGCTTTCACAGCCCCTGACGCCCACTACCTTAGAGCCGCAGGCCGTTTCCGACTCCCATGTGGAGCAGACTAGGCCTCTGGAAACTCAAGGTATTGGACACTTGGAAAATATTCTCTCAGATGGGTCTGGAGCCGCTGAGCAGGCATCGGCTTCTGAGGGTGTTTTCAGACCTACACAGTTATATATAAAACTGACTACAGCTCTAAAAGGCAAAGACTAAAGCAACACTAAAGACCTAGAAACAAGTGCAGCAAGCCCATGGACAGGCCTCCATGCCTAAAAAACAGGTGCTCAAAATGGCCGAAGACCTAATTACTTTGATCAGGGGTTCCCATCCCCCTCCTGAGAAAAGGCCTAGGCAAGAGACAGAATATGAATCTTCAGATCAGGTTTCCATTTCCTCTGGCTCCTCTTCTGACCAAGAATACTCTCTCCCTCCCTATGAGGATTCCGGTGCTGAAGAATCTATCCCTTCAGCCTCCCCTCCTGAGGATTTTTCTTTTGGGGAAACCCCGCATACTATGAGGGAACAATTCCACTGGGAGAGCCAAGACTGCTCAGAATCTAAGAAAAGGCTTAGAGATTTTCTTTTACTACCTCAGCACAGGCCTCTTGCTATCCCTCCTGTTTTAGACATTGTAGATGATGTATTTTCAGAGTCCGGCCTGTCCCCTGACTCTTTACCCCCTGCACCTGTTAAGCCAGACAGATACTACAGGGTTCCAGATACACATACTTTTTTTATAAAAACCCTGCTGCTGACTCAGAAACTATTTCTCAGGGTCCCAAAGGGCTCAAGGCTTCCACTGCAAACTCAGAAACTATTTCTCAGGGTCCCAAAGGGCTCAAGGCTTCCACTGCAAAAAAACCCTATCCCCTCTGATAGGAATTCAAGGGCACTGGGCATATGGGGAAAAAAGGTTTACACTTCTGCTACCTAGGCTGTGAGGGCTTTAAATTGTCAATTTCATATGCTTAAATATCAGCAATACTTATTGTCACTGCTTAAATAGAAAATGTTAACAAATTCTGAATGTGCAGAAAATAAAGAATTGCAGGATTTATTGCATGCAACTGAACAAGTGGGAAAGCATACTTTGCAATGTGGTTTTGATTCTCTGGAGGCCTATTGCAGGGCCATTGTTACAGGATCTGTCATTAGGCGACATGCTTGGTTAAAGGAACAGAATCTGCCTGATCATGTTAAAGCAAAATTATTAGATGCTCCATTACAGCATGATACTTTTTGGTGTTAAAGCAGAAGAGGTGTTGAAGAAAATGGAGGACAAAGCGAAATATATGCAGACAGTTAAGGATTTCTTACAGGTGCAGCCACCCAGATTTGGCAGGAACTGGCCTACTAAGAATTGGTCCTTTCCAGTGTCAGACAGGCCACAAAGAGGCAGATACAGATGCCCAGAGGCAGATCCAGCCCCAAGACTCATACAGGCCTAAACCATGGGGTGCTTCTACCTCCAAAAATGGAGAAGACAAATCACAGCCATACAGGAAACAGTCCCAATGACTTTCCTCTGCCAGAATCAAGCACTTATCTTTTGGCAGCCCCCTTAGGGGGAAAACTAGCACTTTTTCCAAAAAATTGGCACATGATCACCCAAGACAAATCGGTCTTGAACATAGTGTCTCAGGGCTACAGGTTCTACTTTAACACCCTGCCAAGGGCAAAAGGAATGCCAGACCTGCCACACAATCAATGGGCAGAGGCACAAAAGCAAGTTTCATCCCTCATAGACATGAGGGCCATTCAACGAGTACCACAACAAGAGCAGGGACAAGGATTTTACTCGAGACTTTTCTTGGTGCCCAGAAAGGACAAAGCCTGGAGATCAATACTGGACCTCTCTATTCTAAACACATTTTTGGACGTTCCAAAATTAAAAATGTTGACTCTGCAGCAGCTACTGCCCATGCTGGGCAAGAAGGCTTGGCTCGTAACTTTGGACCTAAAAGAGGCATGCCTGCATGTCCCAATAATTCATTCTTAAAGAAGATACCTCAGATTCATAGCTGGCTCAATGCACCACCAATTCTCTGCACTGCCCTTTGGCTTATCTACTGCGCCCAGGGTCTTCACAAAATGCCTGGCACCAGTAATTGCATTTTGCAGACAAAGAGGAATTCAGATATATCCTTACTTGGACGACTGCCTTATTCAAGCAGAGAACAAGGACATTCTACTAAAGCATCTGGTGTTTGTAAAAAGATTACTAATTTGCCTAGGGTACACAGTAAATGAAAAGAAATCAAAACTAGTACCCTCTCAAGAGATAATATTCCTGGGTGCAAGCTTAAATGCAACTGCCCAGATGGCTTATCTCATGCCAGACAAACAAAGGCAACTGACTTCTTACTTCAAAATGTTGGCAACAAAGACCCAGTTATCTGCAAGAAAAATTCTGCAGGCTTTGGGCTTCATGGCATCCTGCATTCTGTTAATTCCATATGCCAGACTGCATATGAGGAAACTACAATGGTATCAAGTGTTTGGACTCAACATTGCCACAGCCTGGAAACATTAATTACCCTCATTCCCTGCCTGCAACAGGAGTTTCGATGGTGGGCACAGGCCTGTCACCACAACAAGGGACAGCCATTCACTTTACCCACAGCCAGGCAGACATTAACAAAGGATGCATCAGATTATGCCTGGGGGGCCCACATGGCAGGAAAATGTATTCAGGGCACATGGCCCGCAAGCCAGATGCATCTTCATATAATCAAAAAGAGATGCTATCTGTTCAGAATCCCCTGACAACTTTCAAGGATCTACTTCATCCAGGACAACTACTGATAAAGACAGACAATACTACAGTCATGTGGTACATAAACAAGCAGGGAGGCACACATTCCTACCCCCTCTGCAGACAAGCCATGACTTTGTGGGACACAGCATTGACTTATCAAGTTCACCTGCAAGCACAATTCCTGCCAGGAAAAATAAATACTCTGGCAGACGAACGAAGCAGAAACGTCATGGATCCCCATGAGTGGAAACTGGATCCATAAGTCTTCAGCATGATAACAAGGAAATGGGGATGCCTAGACATAGATCTATTTGCCTCCCCTCACAACTGCCAACTACAGAGATTCTGCACAAGGACTTATCACAAGCAAGCTTGGAAGGTGGATGCCCTATCCTTCAGCTGGAAAAACCTAACAGTATATGCCTTTCCTCCACTGCCTCTCCTCCCCAAGGTGCTCCTAAAGGTCAGAAAAGAGAAGCCAAAAATTATATTGATTGCCCCAGACTGGCCAAGCCAGCACTGGTACCCAATCCTAAAGAACTTGTCTCAAGGTCCAGCATGGGCATTGCCTCAAATTTCTCACTTACTGACCCAACAAAACAATCAGATCCTGCACAGCCAACTCAAGACCTTAAATCTGCCAGCATGGCAGATAATGTAGCCATGCAGAACACTTCTCTCTCTAAAGCTGTGATGGATGTTATTTTGGAGGCCAGGAGGCCCAGTACCAGAAAAACGTATGCAGAAAAATGGAAGAGATTCTGTGCTTGGAACCAGGAACAAGGAATTGACACGTTAGTACCAAATATTCCTCAGATTTTACAATACTTAACTGAGATGCTGGACAAAGGCCTATCCTTTTCATCAATTAAGATTCATGCCTCTGCCATTTCAGCCCATTACAATGCGGAACCACCTATCTTTTCTCATCCTTTAATATTGCAGTACCTCAGAGGGGCCAAAAACATAAGACCTCCAAAGAGAGCACCAATACCTGCATGGGACCTCAATTATGTTTGGGAAAACTCACACTGCCTCCCTTTGAGCCAGCCTCAACAGCTGATATAAAATTCTTATCCTGGAGAACAGCTCTGCTCCTAGCAATAACCTCTGCAAGACGAGTCTCGGAGTTACAGGCACTCATGGCTGTGGAACCTTTTATCATTTTCCATTCAGACAGGTTTCTCTGAGGATGAACCCTACATTTATGCCTAAGGTGGTGTCCAGTGTGGCCCTTAACCAAAACCATTCACTTTGCCTACCTTTTTTCCAAACCCACAGAACAAGGGTGAGAGACTTCTGCATTCTTTGGATATACACAGACAGCTACGCTTCTACTTGGACAGAACTAAAGCTTTCAGAAAACGAAACAACTTTTATGCTGCAGGATCACAAGGAAAGACTATCTCAAAACAGACTATTTCAAAATGAATAGGCCATTGCATTTGTTTCTGCTACTCACAGCATGGCAAATCAGTGCCTAAGGGCATTAGGCCACATTCAACCAGAGCAGCAGCCACTTC
>NC_056737.1:102813333-102843333 GCF_019279795.1 Protopterus annectens
AGAAGCTGCCATTTAAGTTCACACACTTTGAAGAAAGAATTACAGTCCCCATAAAACAAATTGAGTTGCTCAATTTGTAATAAGTACTCTGGGAATAAACAGTCAGTGAATTGTTATGGCTAGGCTTGTATAGGCCCTAGAGCCGATATCCTCATTCCAACCTATGAACCAAATGTGTTTACAAGTGACACAGCCACCAGATGAGAACATACCATGGGGTTTGTCCTTGTTTTCAGCATTCTTTAATAAGAAGAGTTAAGCTATTATGCTCAGAAGAGTGCCGTAAAGATTTTGTATTCTTCTAAGAAAAATTAAGGTTACGTATGAGTTCTCTGGATACAATGTCCCAATTCTTTGTAACAGTGTTTCTGATGGAAACCATATCATTGCAGATTGGCAGGGGAAAACTAAGAGAATGTTCAGTGTTGGAATTGGGCTTATTGTTTGGAACAAAGCCGTGTTTGAGTATAGGTTTAAAGCTGTCACAACATGCTGCACTAATTTCTAAGGAAATCCATTCAACTAGTTGTTTGAGGTAGTTCCTGTGTAGAAACAGTCTACATAAAAAAGATGCTTCTTGCTGGAAAGTGTCATCCTGAATAACCCGATGAACTGTCCCCTGATGATGTTAGATTTCTTAAAGTGTGGGTGCTGGCTCATGTAGTCAAGATAGTTATTTCTATATGTGTTCTTCCAGTAGACATTAGACTCCAAGAGACGGTTGTCGATATCCAGTGTAATCTCCGTATCTAGGAACTGCACTGTTGTGCCAATCCCAGAAATATCCAAGTTTAAAAAAACAGTGCTGTCCAAAAGTGTCCATATGAAGGAGTCTAATTCTTGTCTGGTGCCCTGCCAGATAAAAAAAATATATATATTGTCTATATAACAACAGTATAATTTTGTTTTTTTGAAAACCTGGTAGTTGAACTAGAATTTCTAGTTCCCACACACTTAGAACCAAGTTTGCATACGCATGGGCCATTTTAGACCCCATGGGAACTCATTTAACTTGTTGATAAATCTTTCCATTGAAATGAAAAAAATGTTGCAAAGCACAGTAGAAATAAGTTGGCATATGGTATCTATTTTAGACTTGGTAAAGGAAGCATATTTGGATAGAAAGAGGCGAACAAGGTTCAGACATTTTGAGTGGGGAATGTTGGTGTACAGTGATTCAGTAGCAAGTGTGACCAGCATCCGATCAGAGTCATTGAGCGAAAGCAAAAATATGTCATTAAGGAAAGCCTATGAATCCCCTAAATAGAAAGGAGTTGCCTGTACTATGGGACTTAACATAATGTTAACATACTCCACAATTTTTTCTGTTTTGGTCCATTTGTTGGACACTGTGTGTCTAAATGGGGGGGGGGGGGGGTATTTGCATTTTTGGTACTTATTTATTTATTTTACATTTGTTGACCGTGAAAAGTCCGACTGAGCTACAGAATAGCCCTTTTTCAGCGGAGGCCCAGGGAGAAAAGCTCCAGGAACATTATACATTGCAAACAATTACAGGTATAATAACATTTGCTTTAGCTGATATTTACAAACATTATGTAAGTTTTGCATTTTTATACATAATCTTTAGTATTGTAGACTATATGTGAAAATGGACTAGAGATATCCAATGACATATTCAATGACAGTTTTAAAGTATTAGTATTATGGAGGTGATGGTTGCTTTTAAGAGTTGATTTAGGGGGAAGGATATAGGGAGGGTAGAGGTTAAGCTGAGGCATATATAATGTTAGCTAAAAAGAGACAGGCTTGGTTAAGAGGAATAAATTTGTTAGTGCAGAAGGAGGTTGAGCAATGTTTGGGGTATTGGTTAGTTTATGGGTGGCTGCAGTTTATGGTGGGTGAGTACAGGGGCAGGACCAGAGTGTTTTTAAGTGTTCTTTGGCAGCTGCTTTGAATTGTTTAGGTTGTTTTATTAATCTGATTTGAAGTGGAAGCTTTGTTCCATGCACTGGTAGGGTGATAGCTATATAGGTTACTACCCATTTTGGTCCTAGGTTTGTGGATACAAATTAAGTCTTGATCAGAGCTGTGAAGTAATCTTGTGGGGGAGTAGTGAGATATAAAGGAGGATAGGCTAGATCAGTAGTAAGGTTGATCTAGTATGGAATGAATGATCTGAGGCTGAGAGAGAAGAAGCAAATTGGGTAGTTCCAACCAGTTTAAGTGAGACACAGTGATGAGTTTTATAAGTATGTTGAGCAGAGAATCTTGCTGTCTTATAGTTTTGCTAGGAGTGAGGTGTTGAGGTATCTGAGAGCCATATAGTAGACTAGGTAATAAATAGGTAGGGGATAGTGTTATGTTAGCTTTTTAGGGAGAAACTTTCTATTTCTGTTTAGGAGGGCTAGTTTTTGCTTAGTCTTCTTGATCCAGTTATTGATGTGCAAGTCAAATTTTAGCTGATAATCTTTTATGACACCTAGGAGTTTGGTGCTTGTTTCAGCTACTATAGGAGTCTTATTGAGAGACAGTGTGGTGAAGGAGGATTTAAGGTGGTTAAGAATTTTTGGGAGAAAGAGTAAGAGTTTTTTTTTTTTTTTTTAGGGTTTAGGATTAGCTGATTGTTGGTGAGCCATGTTTCCACAGAGGTAAAAGCAACCTCAGTTTTAGAGATGAGATCAGAGGGAGAATCAGTGATGGTAATCAACATGGAATCATCTGCATATTGTACCAGAGGACACTGAGGGCAAGAAGTATAGAGTAGATTTGTAAAGATGTTAAATAGCAGTGGACCTAATATGGAACTTTGGAGAACGCACATTTTTATGAGGAGGAAGTGGGAGAGTGCTGAAAGCCATTTCACAGATTGTAATCGATCAGAGAGATAGCTGGAAATCCAAGTGACAGTAGTGGGGGAGAAGTTAAGTTTAGTCAATTTAGCCAGAAGTAAAGAGTGTAATACTGTATCAAAGGCTTTAGAAAGGTCCAGAAATAAGCAGGAGACCAGTTTGTTGCTGTCACGAGCCAGGGATATGGTGTTAGCAAAGGAGTTAAGGTAATAGTTGTACTGTGTTTGGGGTGGAATATATGCTGAGTAGGAGTAAGTAGATATTGCAGGGTTTGCTTATGAATACATATTTCAAGTAATTTTGAAAAAAGTGACAGGATGGCTATAAATCTAAAATTGGAGATGTCTAGAGAATGTCCACCTTTGTGGATAGGTAATATGTAGGATTCCTTCCAGAACAATGGAAATATAGACTCAGTGATAAAGTGGTTAATCAAGATAGATACAGGAAAGGCAAGACAGCTGCTAGCTGTAGAAAGATGGAAGGAATGTTGTCAGCAGAAGTTGAGCAAGGTTTTAATTTGGAGAGTAGAGATTTGACGTAAGTGGTAGATACAGGCAATAAAGAAAAATGTTTAGAGGAGTTGGGACTAGATGGTAGGATAGCGTGAGTAGGATCTTTAGGTAAAGAGGAGTTTGTATTAATCATCTTTGTTACAGATTCGATAAAGAAGAAGTTGAAGACAGTGGCAGTGTCTTCAGGTGTCCTATTAGGGTAGGAATTAGGGGAGGAAGTGTTACCAGGATGCAATATTTGGTTGATTGAGTTCTAGAATTTTTTGGGTCTGATTTTAGAGTTCTGGAGGGGGTTGAAGTAAAAAATTCTTTTTGTCTTTAGCAATGTGTTTTTTTGTCTGGTTTCTAAGTTCTCTACATTTTTGCCAGTCAGTGGAGAGTTTGTATTTTCTCCAGGTTTTCCATAGCCTGACCCTAGTTATCATAAGGGTGCGGGTTGCCTTGCTGAGCCATGCACCTTGGATTTAATTCTTATAATACGCTGGGGTGCAAGGGAGTTTAGTATACCAAGAAATATGGAGTTAAAAGATTGTACTTCTTCATCCAGAGTGAGCTCGTTGAGGTGACTCCAGTTAATTCTAGAGAGAAGGGTGTTAAAAGTGTCAGGATAGTTGGATAGTTTTCGGCAAGTTATGTATCTTTGAAGCCTGGTATAGTGAGGAGTGAATCTTGTAACTTAAGGGAGAATGATCACTAAGGGAGTTGGAAAGTGTTTCTGGGTTATGATATATAGTAGGATCAGGGGTATGGTTAGTGACCCAGGCATGGAATTCACTGGTTTTATTGAGTATGCTTCTAATACTCATTGAATAGAAAGACATGTGCTTTTTAGGTTGGGTAGGGAGATGTTGGTGAGAAGGGGTAGTATTTTTGAAGGGGGATGCTGTGACAGGTCCTGGATTGGGATGAATGTCTCCTGATGGGAGTAGAGTTATAGGGAGACAGGAAGACTTAAGTTTGTATTGGTAGTTGAAGAGGTATTATATTTTAGATTTAGAATGTATAGTGCACGAAGGAGGCATTTGGATTCTAGAAAGAGGAGTATTTTGGGGGAGCAGGGATGAAGAAATGTTTATGAATTGTTGTGGAGGAGAGAAGATACAGCCTTGAGAATTTGTAGGACTATTGTTGACTAGAGTTATATAAAGATGAAAGGTAGTCAGTGTTGTAAGGAGAAGTAATGGAGGGGGGTAGAAAATAGTGTCAGGTGAGATGGTAATATTGAAAACTAGGAGAAGTTTCTTACTCACTTTATTGCCACTTTAAGGCCTCTACCATCTAGTTGCTCTTATTGCACCTATGAAATATGTAATTTACCTCTTTCTGTCTCTTGATGAGTTTCTTCTATTCCTTACTTATAACTTTGAGATGGGGATCGCCCATATCCTTCTGAAGACTTTCTTCCCACAGTGTTCAAAAAAAAAAACTAAGGATTATCTTATCTTATTTTTGTGCTATTCTTCTGTTCCATCAATGTTTGCTAAATTACCTTAATCACCTGTTTTTATCTAGCAACCTATCTGTATCTGAAGTTTAATGTTCTGTAACTGAATTCTTAATACTCTGTGTGTTTATCTGTTTTAATGTGGAGCTTTTCTCCCTGGGCCTTTACTGAACATGGACATATATCCAGCTAGACTAGCCCGGTCAACAAATGTAAAATAAATAAGTTGGCTGTTTTGAGATATTTGGATCGAAAGAGGTATGCCAAAAATTTTTCTGAGGCTCAGAATGGATACATGCATGAAGAAGTATTCATCCAAGGTCAAGCACTTATTTTGTTCAAGTCTCAACAGCAGCAGGTCAGTGTTATTAAACTGTATGGAAATATAGCTTAAAGCTGTTGTTTGAGAGAATTCATTATCTACCAGTGCCGATTTTATTTTAGAGACATAAGCTTCCTGTTCCATAAGGGCTATACCATTACCCTTATCTGCTTTCATTATGTGCAAATGTTTGTCTTGGCTCAGTTCTTTCAGAGCCTTAAATTCTGTAGAACTCGTATTAATCCACTTGTCTTACTTTTTGTCTGAAAGTCCCGATCACATACTTTAAAAAAATTTGTAAAGTATTTTGTAAAGTGGGAGTATATAAGCTTTTCTTTCTTGGAGTTAACGGGTCTGAGGGTTGGTCACTGGGCAATCGGGCTCATTTATTTCCTTATCCAGCAAGAATTTATATATACATATATATTTGTGTGTGTGTGTGTGTGTGTATATATATATATATATATATATATATGTGTGTGTGTGTGTGTGTGTGTTTGTGTGTGTATATATATATATATATATATATATATGTGTGTGTGTGTTTGTGTGCATGTATGTATGTGTGTGTGTGTGTGTGTGTGTGTGTGTGTGTATATATATATATATATATATATATATATATATATATAAACATTATTGTTCTGCATGTTTGACTAAAAGTAACGGTATGACAGGAGCAAAATAAATATTCATGCAGGCTTGAGCAGGAGGCATGTTCGGGGCGGGATTTGCTACTGCGCATCCTGCGAGGTTCTACACTTGGAGATTACCCATGGTCCATTACCCAAACACCACATAACTTAGCTAAAATAAAACAAAACACGTTACGCATCTAAAAATATAAACGCACATACATTTCCTTTAATATTGCCAATTTACCATCCGAGTTTAACCTGTCCATGTTTTTATGCTATACGCTTTTTTAACACTGAAATCTCTAGGTAAGTACTTTCTAAAAATTGCCATCAACCCACAGATTTGTGCATTAAGTCAAAACTTCTTTTGTACTTCACCGCTGATATTAAACCCCTGCAAAGAAGGGTTAGGATGGTGGGCTTCTTCAGCCCCTTTAATTACGCCTCTTCCACTTAAAAAAGTATAACCAATTTTGCAGACCACCTTATATATTATGACAGTAACCTTTTTTTAACAATTACAAATTAAGAAAACGTTAACATAAGAGTCAGTTGGGAATGACAGCTTTTGCAACACGAAAATGACAACCAAGTTAATAAACTCACAGGCCGTTCTTCTCAGCACCCGCAATGTACCCAGTAATTATACTTCTGCAATTCGTACAATTCTGTAACATCCAGAAGTAAAGTTGAACAAAAACTGAATAAAATTACAAGCTTAGATGTCAGTAAGGTGCTACAAAAGCTAAAAGAATGGGTGAAGTAACGGTACGATTACTTCTGTAAAATGCTTATGGCTTCCCGGAATTAAATTAACGCTACGATGTAAGGAACATTATTGTTCTGCATGTTTGACTAAAAGTAACGGTATAACAGGAGCAAAATAAATATTCATGTGGGCTTGGGCTGGAGGCGTGTTCGGGGCGGGATTTGCTACTGCACATCCTGCGAGGTACTACACTTGGAGATTACCTATATAATAACCCAAGAAAAAGCAGAAAATGAATACTTAAAAAACACAAACTGCTGTGGCTAGGAAGAAAAGACACCCTAAGCTGAGCACAGATGTTGAGCGCTTTCATTCTTTATTGTTACAGAACTTCTTCAGAATTACACACAAAAAATGGTTTGATCTTATGTAGTAGTTGAACACAATGGTAAAGGCAGTGGAATGCTATAAAACCAATCAGCAAGGTTCAGAAGTTAATGGGCTGCTAAAAACCATTGAGAATGAGTCATTTCATGAAAACCCCCAAGTATCACAAACAAGCCTAAACAGTGAAACATGACCTACCAAGGTGAGAAAACGGGGAGAAAACGCTGAGAGAAGAAAAGGAACCACTTTTGTGATTTTAAGTATTTTCTTCTGATTTCTTGTTAAGTTTTACTGCTTGCTAAAGTTTATATCTGTAACAGTAACAGTACTTGGTACACATCTAGAGCCTGTTTACTGCATTTCCTGTGTTGCACTTAATTTAAAATTGTTTTTTTCTCTCAAAACTGCATTTTACCTGATTTTGGCCTAGCACTCAAGTGTGGGGTCATTTATTGCACTGTTGTGATTATTTTGCTGCTTGTGTATCTCTGCTATCTTTAAACTACAACAAAAAGAAAAAAAAAAATCTTGCTTTTTTCCCACTTTCTGAAAGTTAAGAAAGTTCAGTTACAGATTTGCTGTTCTGAACTGTTTGGAAGTTTCTAGAAGGCCAGTGCTTGCTTGGGCTAAAGGGAAATCTCTGTGTTCACCAGTGGGAGTGGTTAACACTGAACAGCCTGCCTGTCCCTGGTGGAGTGGTTACTACCTAGAAGCTGTAGTTTTATTGGTCATTTTGGGTCAATTCTAAACTCCTTGATCTGTCTCTCTTAAAACCCGGCTGTCTCGTGGTTTTGGCATCTTTTCAGGCTTGCTAGTTGTTGCTGAAGCAACTACCAAGGAGAGAAAACGCTGAGAGAAGAAAAGGAACCACTTTTGTGATTTTAAGTATTTTCTTCTGATTTCTTGTTAAGTTTTACTGCTTTGCCGCCTACTTTTTGGCATTTTCTGGCTTGCTAAAGTTTATATCTGTAACAGTAACAGTACTTGATACACATCTAGAGCCTGTTTACTGCATTTCCTGTGTTGCACTTAATTTAAAATCGTTTTTTTCTCTAAAAAGTGCATTTTACCTGATTTTGGCCTAGCACTCAAGTGTGGGGTCATTTATTGCACTGTTGTGATTATTTTGCTGCTTGTGTATCTCTGCTACCTTTAAACTACAACAAAAAGAAAAAAAAAAATCTTGCTTTTTTTCCACTTTCTGAAAGTTAAGAAAGTTCAATTACAGATTTGCTGTTCTGAACCGTTTGGAAGTTTCTAGAAGGCCGGTGCTTGCTTGGGCTAAAGGGAAGTCTCTGTGTTCATCAGTGGGAGTGGTTAACACTGAACAGCCTGCCTGTCCCTGGAGGAGTGGTTACTACCTAGAAGCTGTAGTTTTATTGGCCTTTTTGGGTCCATTCTAAACTCCTTGATCTCTCTCTCTTAAAACCCTACAACTTTCTCTTTGCGCGGTTTTGCGCACTGAGCAGCGTTGGGCAGCGCCGCCTAAACAAGTTTAAACTATTCCAGGCTCCACAAATTCTGCTCTTCACTTTTTCCCTTAGAACTGTTCAAACTCTCAAAGTAATCACTCTATTCTCTTTCTAAAGCCCTGCACTTGCTCAGCTCTTATAAGGAAACACTAACTAACTAAAGCACTACACCCTCCTTGACTTCTCATAAGTATTAGGCTCCCGATTGATCCTTCCTGATCAAGTGAAAAATCAGTTCCCTTCCCTAATCTAATCAGTAAACAAACAGTTCCCTATACTAATCTGGTATGTCCAAGGGTCATTTTCAAGGTTACTCTCCAGTCCAGCTGGTGAATCTGGGAATTTTGAGGCAATGTTACAATTGCCTTATGTACACAGACAACCCTCTCCTCCTTCCAACAAACTCTAATACATGTGAGAGATGCAGTTACACAGCCAAACTGGAGGCAGAGCTCTCTCAACCCAAGATTGGTACAGTCAGAAGGAAAAGGTAACCACCCACACCACAAATCCAGTCTCACACAGACCTATTGCATCTGCATACCCAACACATAAACACACAAAAACATACTCGGAGGCTCTAAATAAAAATCTGCATAAACAGCAAAGACCTCCTAAGCAGATATCCAAGCAACAGCCACCCCTCAACAATACCCACAAATCACATATACCACAAAATCAGAGTGCCTCACAGTCACAGCCCTTAAGGCCAAACAACACACCTAATACACTTGTTATAGGGGACTCTATTGTCTGGCACATTGATGTCCCGCTCACCAGACTGAACAAGGAGAAGGTCACTGTAAGCTGCCTGTTGGGTGCCAGGATCCGCCACATAACGCAAGCACTCAGGTCACTCCAAAGCAAGTACAAGTATGACTCCGTCATTGTCCATGCTGGTGTGAATGACCTGAGACGTACCTCCCTGGACTACATGAAAAGAGACATAGAGGAGCTCTCTGACCATGTAGCCCAGGCTGGTATGACCCTGACCTTGAGTAGCATCTTGCCCTCACCAAGAATGATGCCACAGTATAAAGACAAAATGATCAGTTTCAACAATTGGCTAAAGTATTGGTGTCATTCAAAGGGGATCCAGTGTCTGTCAGCCTGGGATGACATGCTCGACAAGCTACGTTGCTTTGCTAGTGACGGCTTGCACCCGTCACCCTTAGGCTTTCGTATACTGGCCAAGGCTCTTGCCACCCCCATAGTGCCTTTTTTAGGCAAGGCTCAAAGGACAAACCCACCTCCATAGACAACCCAAGGATAAAAAAACTAAAGGTAATGCTACTCAATGCCAGAAGATGCACGCACTCGAGGCTGTCCTCAGTATGGAGAAAATCGATGTCTGTGCAGTAACAGAAACCTGGTTCAAGGCTCCTGAAAGCACCCCAGCACTACCAGGTTATAACTCATACCATGCGTTTCGGCCCCAAAACTCGGACCGAAGCACAAAAGGAGGGGGAGTATCTATATTCATCAAAGATACCTACACCTCCAGGTTAGTGGCACTGCACGAAGCATCTGAAACCATCCATGTGCAACTAACAGCGGGCAAAACTGCCTTTCAGTTTGTAGCCTGCTACAGAACACCCTCCCTATTACAGGAACCCCACTTGGCATTCCTGAGAACACTGGAGATTATTAAGGTCTCTCCAAACACTATGTTATTGGGTGACTTCAACTACCCAAACATTGACTGCAAAAACTACTCAAGCCCAAACACCCTCGCCCAACGGTTCCTTGAATTTATAAACTCTAATGCAATGGAACAACTGGTCACCACTCCCACAAGAGGGAACAACATATTGGACCTGGTCATCACCAACATGGGGACTCTATGTTCCACACCAGAGGTAAACCCCTCATTGGTAAGATCAGATCATAAACAAATTTCCCTGGACATCCATATCCCGTCCTAACCCCCAGCCAAGGAAATCACTGTAAAGAATTTCTCAAAAGCCAACTTTGCACTTCTCAAGACTGAGGTGGAATCCTTCAAAGCCCCTGGGCCAGAGGATAATACAGCCCAGTCCGCAGAATCCTTTACAAATGCATTCTATGAGCACCTGCAGGAATGCATGGATCGTGCTATCCCAAATAAAACCAAGACTCACTCCTCCAAAAACAGGAGACCAGTCTGGTGGACCCCGGCCATAAATAAGCTATACAACAGAAGGAGGAAGCTACTACATGACAGAGCAAAATCCCAAAAAGGGAAGGCATCTCTGATTAGTATTAGCAAGAAACTTCGATCCCTCATATAATCATCAAAGGCCAGTTTCGAAAGAAAAATTGCCCTAGACACTAACGATAATCACAAGGCCTTCTTTAGTTATGTCAGGAACATGGGCAGAAACTCCCAGATATGCTCTGAATTGTTGCATAACGGTACAAAATATACCGAACCTACAGATATAGCCAACATCCTGGCAGACAGATTCAGCGCAAACTTCTCCCCCCCTTCCCCCCCAAAGGAGCAAATGCCTATCCTAACTGAATGTAACCTCCCTGACATCACAGATGCACAGGTGCAAGCTGCCCTCTCCAAAGCAAAAAACACAGCATCTATGGGACCGGACGGTGTCCCAGGCTGTGTCTTACACAAGCTCCAAGAAGAACTGAACCCTCACATTAAGTCACTGTTCAGACTTAGCCTTACTACAGGATATGTACCCAAAGAATGGTGTACAGCTACAGTGGTCCCACTCCACAAAGGTGGTGCCACAACAGACCCCGGAAACTATCGCCCCATAAGCCTGACTAGTCTGGTCTGTAAAGCTGTGGAGCGTATTATCATGGAACTCATAAACAAAGACATTGGGAGCCTCCAGGCACTGGACCCTACCCAATTTGGCTTTGTTAAGGGCAGATCTTGCCTCTTAAACCTAGTTGATTTCTTTGAAACAATTACCAAAGCTATAGATGAGGGCAAGGTAGTCCACACAGCCTACCTGGACCTCGCAAAAGCCTTCGACACAATGCCCCACTTGGGCATCATAAATAAGCTTACCAGCTTAAATATCAACCCCTATATCACAAGATGGGTTGCAAACTGGCTCAGAGATAGAACCCACATGGTCAGAATCGCAGGTGCCATGTCCGAAGCCAAACCAGTTACAAGTGGCATCCCACAGGGCTCAGTTCTGGGACCTCTCTTGTTCAGTATATACTTCCCTGAGGTTCAGGCTAACACGGGGGGATTATGGCTGACAAAGTTCGCAGATGACTGCAAACTGGGGGCCATTATCGAATCTCCAGCTGACACAAGCATCCTCCAAAAGGGTCTCACAGAGATGGATGCTTGGTGCCAGATCCACGGCCTCAAGCTAAATGCTAAAAAGTGCATAGTAATCCCCTTTGGGAAAAACAAGGTGCCCACAAATTACCACATAGGTGGTAATCCATTAAGTACGGAAGAAGTAATTAGAGATTTGGGGACCAACATAGTAATCTTTCCTTTGATAATCACGTTGCCAAATTGGTTAGAAAGACCTTCTATAAAGCCCACCTTATCACGAAAGGGTTCGCATCTAAATCAAGAGAGGTCATTGTGCCCCTCTACTCGTCACTCATCAGGCCCATAATTGAATACAATGCCCCTTTTGGGATGTACCTTACCCGACACCTGCAGCAACTGGAGAGACCCCAAAAGTACCTCACCAAGAGGATCATGGGCTACAAACAGATGTCCTATGCAGCTCGACTAAAGACTAAAGAAACTCCAGCTCTTCTCAGTTGCTTACCGCCTACTCAGAGGCGATCTATGCCTGACATACAAAGCCATGTCAAACCCAGAATTAATGGATATGCTCCACCTCAAAAAATCCAAGTCCCTTAGAGCTACACGCTCCAGGGACCTAAACCTCAGCACAAAAATAAATAGGACATGCTGGAGGGACAGATTCATTTCCCAGAGGCTCCCCTCACTCTGGAATCCCAATTCATGTTAGACATAGCCCCTCGCTGACCCTCTTCAAGCGAAATCTGGACGCGTGGATGGGAAATCGCAAATTCACCCCTGGGATCTCTTCTTTGTCCCTGCTAGACAGAGGCACAATAAACTAATCTTAAAAGGGTACCTTCTGTGACCTACTTTACAGAGGCACAGTAGGCTAATCTAATAGGGAGGCGGAAGCCAAATACACTCTGGCTAGGCTTATAAATGCCCTAGGGCAGATAGCGTAGTATCTACCTATGAACCTATGAGTCGTATAACACCATTAGCAAGGGCGGGGGATGGGTGTTAGCTGAACCAACGTAAGGCACATTTAATATTAACAGTTTCATTAAGGCCAAGAGTGGTCTCTGAATTAAGCAACAGTTGCCATCTTTATTCTCTAACCTCTAAAAAAGTTTCACAGTCTCAGAAAAACTCATCGACCTGTTCCAGTATGAAAAACTTAAAACCTGAGAAGTTGTTGCACAAGTTGGCATGTTTGGCTAAAGCGTTACTGTCTGTATTAGTGCAAATTGCCTGTAAATGTTCTTTGACTCTGTCTGAGAGCTTTTTACAAGTATTCCCTATGTAGAAGCTGTCACAGGTCCCACGCACAGCAGCATATACAACAAAAGTGGAATGGCAGAAGTAGCATTTAGTAAAATGAACAGTGAAATTACAATGCGCAAAACCATAGTAGTTTCCAGTGTGTATAAACTTGACAAACAATGCAGTTGTTGCAAGTGTACATTTCAGCACAGTTAGAAGGGAGATCCAAAGAGCTAAGTAAAAACCTGGGATCTCTGTTTTCAAAGAAAGATCGCAGAGGCTTAGTTTTCTTTTATGCAAAGTTGGGCGATGACCCCAAGATAGCTGTGGTGGTCTGGTTACTAGTGACAATGTCCCAGTTATCAGTAACAATTTGTCTGATAGTCGTCCTATCTCAGCAAATGGGAACAGGTACGCTCAGAGTTCTGTCAGTAGACGCATTAACTGTATTGGCAGTAGCAAAACCTGTTCTTAGAATAGGCTGGAATTTCATTTGTCTGTCTGCCAACACATCCAGAAAAATGCACTTTACCAAAGCTGGAGGGTAATTCCTCTGAAGTGCTCACTCCTGTATGAAAGTGTTGTTCTCACTAATGAGCCTGGATAGTCTAATGAACTGTCCATGGACCAGCTTTCTTTTCATAAACAGAGGATGCTGACTGATGAAATCTAAAAAACTGTTTCTGTATGTCTTTTTTTTCTATAAACTGTGGAAGTGAAATGTGTAGGGTTAGGAACCAGGGAAATAGTAATGTCAAAAAATAAACAGTAGAACTACATTCAGAAATGATGAATTTGAAAAAAAGAATCCTGGGTGATAGGGAATCCACAAAGTGAGACAGCTCTTCCTTAGTCCCTTTCCAGACAAAAAACAAATAGTCAGTGTAACAGTGGTACAGGACCACATTCTGAAAATCCGGTAGTGTGTTCAAAATTTCAAGCTCCTAGGAACTTAATACCAAATTAGCGAAGGCTGGTGCAGCCCTTCTCACCTGCTGGTATAATTTGCTGTTAAATTAGAAAAAATTGATGTTCTTCATCTCACATTGCTGCAGTCCTTACACTTGGGTAGTCCGCTGTCCTCGGTCGGCCCGAATATCAAAGTATAAGGCTGACGTCGGTCAAGGTGCATTTGACTGACATCAGGACGTCAGGGTACAAATGCGCATGACCGACGTCATATCCTCAGTCTTTTTTGCCGCATGGTCCGATGCAGAAGCAGCGTTGCAAGTGCCGGTTGGCGTTCTGAAATTTTTCGAATTTGGAGTTTCAGACCGAGTCAAAGTTGGCTAAGTACCCCGTTGGGGAATATTTTAGTTTTTTCTTGCCTCAGTGGTTTACCGGATGTCAGAAAAAGTGAATAACTGTATTTCTTGTGGGAAACAGATACCGCATAGAGATTATCATACTTTGTGTATTCCTTGTTTAGGGCCTGAGCACGACGTTGTTGGGTGTCGCTCTTGTGCTAGATTCAATAAGCGCACTATAAAGAGAAGGTTAGATTGTGCCAGGTTAGTCTTCGAAGCGGTGTAATTATAAAATGCCGTCGGATGCTCCGGCGCCCGCTTCAAGAAGCGCAAGGACAAAGCTGCTAAGCCTAGGCTAGAAGAACCGTCCGTTCCGGACGCCGGTTCTTTAGAGGTGTCGGTGGAGCCGGTGGTTCCGCCGGAGGTTTCTTTGGAGTCTCAGGGAGACTTTGTTATTGCAGGATGTGGCCTCTCAGGAGGCAGGTCAGGCGAAGGGGCTTCTCAGGTTACTGTACTCCCTCCCTTCCTAGGGTGGTTAGGCCCTCTCCTTCTGTTTCCAAGGCTTCTCCCAGAGGCAGGCCAGGTTTAGCTTCAGTTGGTGTCACCCCTAGTTCTTCAGGAACTGTGCCCAAGAAGCATATGCTTAAAATGGCAGAAGATTTGATTACTTTGATTAGAGGTTCTTTGACCCCTCCTGATAAGAGTCCAGGGGTGGAACCTTACCTAGGTGTTTTTGAGCAGGCTTCGGATGTTTCAGAGTCTTCGGCTGAAGACTTGCAGGAGTATTCTCCTTATTCTGATTCTGATGTGGATGATTCTACTCCTTCTGCTTCTCCTCCTGAGGATTTTTCTTTTACAGAGACGCGTTATTACATGAGGGAGCATTTTAAGTGGGAAGGTCAGGACTTCTCTGATTCCAGGAAAAGGCTTAGGGAATTTTTGTTTTTACCCCAGCATAGGCCTTTGGCTATTCCTCCTGTTCTGGATGTGGTGGAAAATGTTTTTGCAGAGGCTTCTCTTAATCCTGATTCTTTGCCTCCTGCTCCTGTTAAACCGGATAGGTATTACAGGGTGCCTGAAGCTCATAAGTATCTTTTTAAGGGTCCTAGGGCAGACCCAGAAACTGTTAGTCAGGGGCCTAAAGGTGTTAAGGCTTCTGTTGTCAAAAATCCGGTTCCTCCAGATAAAGAGGCCAGGGCTTTGGATAGATGGGGAAAGAAAGTTTATACTTCTTCCACCCTAGCTATGAGGGCTTTGCATTGCCAGTTTCACATGTTGAAATACCAAAACTATCTCCTTTCACAATTGAAGTCTAAGGTAGATGCTCTGGCGGAAGGTATTGAGTGTAAAGAGTTACAAGATTTAGTACATGTTTCTGAACAGGTGGGTAAGCATTCTTTGCAATGTGGTTTTGATGCTGTACAGGCCTCGTCTAGGGTGGCTGCCACTGGGTCAGTTCTTCGCAGGCACGCCTGGCTGAGGGATCAGAATTTATCTGACCATGTTAAGACAAGGATTTTAGATGCTCCTTTACAATCTGATGTGTTGTTTGGTTCTCCTGTTGAGGCAGTCTTAAAGAAAATGGAAGACAAGGCTAAGTCTATGCAGACTGTTAAAGATTTTTTGCAGGTTCAGCCTCCAAGTTTAGTAGAAATTGGCCTACCAAGGGGTGGACGTATCCTTCTTATGATTCCCAGTCTAGGGGTAGGTCTAGACGTGGTAGGGGCAGAGCTCAGGGCTCTTTCAGACCTAGAACAGGGAGTTCACCTGCACAGTCTTCGAGTGAGGGCAGGGGTCAGTCCTTTCGTAAACAGACCCAATGACCTACCTTTTCAGCTGCCAGAGCCTTCTCGTCTGGCAGCACCTTTGGGAGGAAGGTTGGCACTTTTCAAGGAAAATTGGAGTTTGATTACCCAAGACAGATGGGTATTGGATATCATACACCACGGTTACAGGTTTTATTTCCATACCTTGCCTCCTTTCAAAGGCATGCCAGACGTTCCTCCTCAACAAAGAATAGAGGCTCACAAACAAATTTCTCTGTTACTTCAAATAGGGGCCATACAGCCGGTCCCTATGCCAGAAGTGGGCCTAGGATTTTATTCTCGCCTGTTCCTAGTACCAAAGAAAGGGAACACGTGGAGACCAATTTTGGATTTATCTACCCTCAACACTTATCTGGACATTCCCAAGTTCAAAATGTTGACGTTACAACAGCTTTTACCTCTGCTGGGCAAAGATCATTGGATGGTAACTTTGGATCTGAAGGAGGCTTACCTTCATGTTCCTATCAGACTGAGTTGCAGGAAGTATCTGCGTTTTCGAGCTGGGACTTCTCATTATCAGTTCTCTGCATTGCCCTTTGGCTTATCTACTGCGCCCAGAGTGTTCACGAAAGTTCTGGCTCCAGTGATAGCTTTCCTCAGGCTAAAAGGAATACAGATCTATCCTTATTTGGACGATTGCCTGATTCTGGCTCAAGGAAGGACGAGCTTCTTCATCATTTGGAATATGTGATAGCAGTGCTAAGATGCCTGGGGTATTCTGTGAACGAAATAAAGTCCAGTCTAGTACCCTCTCAGGACATGTGCTTTCTGGGTGTAAGACTGAATACAGCATCCCAGATGGCCTTTTGACCCCGGACAAACAAAAGAATCTTTCCCTTTACTTTCATCAATTGTCTCATCAGTCCAGGCTGACTGCAAGGACAGTCCTTCAAGCCTTGGGGTTCATGGCATCTTGTATTCTGGTGCTTCCCAATGCCAAACTGCATATGAGGAAGTTACAATGGTATCTCAAAATGTATGGACACAGCACTGCCAGGATCTGGACACTGTCATTCAAATAATACCTTGCATTCAAAAGGAATTGTTGTGGTGGGCTCAGGAATGTCACCTAAACAAGGGACTCTCTGTGACCCGGCCAGAGGCGAGTCAGATTCTAACGACAGATGCCTCAGACAAAGCTTGGGAGCTCATCTGAATGGAAAGTGGATACAAGACAAGTGGCCTGCCAGACTACAACATCTACATATCAACTTGAAGGAGATGTTAGCAGTCCAGTTTGCATTAATAGCTTTCAAGGATTTACTTCTTCCAGGGCAGGTGTTGATTCTAACAGACAACACAACTGTCATGTGGTACATCAACAAGCAAGGGGAACACATTCTTATCCTCTATGCAGGCAAGCAATGATTTTGTGGGAGACTGCTCTCAGTTTACAGCTAAATCTTCAAGCAAGGTTTCTGCCGGGAGCACAGAACTCCTTAGCAGATGTGTTGAGCAGGCGAATTATGGATCCCCACGAGTGGAAATTGGATCCTCATGTATTTCAGAAATTGACAGTGTCATGGGGAACTCCAGACATAGATCTGTTCGCTTCTCCACTAAACCACCAGCTGCCAAAGTTTTGCACGAAAGGTTTCATCCCACAGCTTGGAAAGTGGATGCTCTTTCTTTCAATTGGAGCAATCTTCATGTGTATGCCTTTCCACCTCTGCCTCTCCTCCCAAAGGTACTACTAAAGGCCAGACAGGACAAGCCAAGGATGATTTTGATAGCTCCAGATTGGCCTCGACAGCATTGGTACCCATTACTGAGAAGCCTGGTACGGGAGCCTCCATGGCCTTTGCCTTCGATTCCACACCTGTTGTATCAGGAGGACAGTCATTTGCTCAATGTCAAGCTTCACTCTCTTCACCTAACAGCCTGGCATATTCTGTTTTGAACCATAGTGGGTCTCAACTTCCACAGCAAGTTTTGAATGTTATTTTGGAAGCTAGAAGACCTAGTACAAGGAAAGTGTACGCAGATAAATGGAAGAGATTTTTATTTTGGAGTGCAGCAAAGGATTTGGATGTTTCTGAGCCTAATTTAAGTGTGGCTCTTCAATATCTTACTGAGTTACTGGACAAAGGTTTGTCCTTCTCTTCTATTAAGGTTCATGCTGCAGCAATTTCGGCTCACTATGATTGTGACCCACCATTGTTTTCTCATCCTTTGTTCAAGCAATTTCTTAGAGGGCAAAGAATATAAGACCCCACGAGAGCTCCTACTCCTGCTTGGGATCTCAATTTTGTGTTGGAGAAACTCACTCTACAACCTTTTGAGCCTGCAGCTACTACCGAGTTGAAATATTTATCATGGAAGACTGCTTTTTGTTGGCCATTACCTCTGCAAGAAGGGTTTCTGAGTTGCAGGCCCTTATGGCGGTTGAGCCTTTCTTAATTTTCCATAAGGATAGGGTATCTTTACGTACTAATCCTTCCTTTATGCCTAAAGTGGTTTCTAGTGTGGCTTTAAACCAAACTATTCATTTGCCTACTTTTTATGCAAATCCCCAAAATAAAGGGGAAAAGATTTTGCACACTTTAGATGTACACAGGCAGTTGCGATATTATTTGGACAGAACTAAAGGGTTCTGGCAGTCTCAGCAGTTATTTGTTTCTTTTGCTTTGAGTTCTCAGGGCAAGCCTGTGTCAAAACAAACTATTTCTAAGTGGATTGGGTTTTGCATTGCTTTCTGTTATTCCCATCATGGCAAGGAGATTCCAGCTGGGATTAGGCCTCATTCCACTAGGGCTACTGCCACTTGACAGCTTTTGAGGGGTGGCAACTAAGGATATTTTGGAGGCAGCTACTTGGAGTTCAGTGCATACTTTCTCTAGGCATTATCACCTACCACTCCACTGCTGTTTTGCAGGGCATTTTGGCAGCTCCTGCTTCCTTATAGTTTGGCCATCCTCCCTTACCTCTGCTTTGGGATTCTACCCAAGTGTAAGGACTGCAGCAATGTGAAATGAAGAACATAGTACAGTTTTGTACCTACCATAAATGTAGATGTTCGAAGATCCACATTGCTGCAGTCCAATTTACCCTCCCTCCTTCCCCTCTGTAGTTAGAGGCGGTTGTGTGGGTTGGGTGGTCAATATGGGATATATTGTATATATTGTACATATTTTTAGTGCTAGGATGGTTGGTTGTTTGTTTGCTGTCTTTTGGTTTTGACCTTTCTTTTTAGGGTCTTCTGACATCTGGGGCAAGAAAAGACTGAGGATATGACGTCGGTCATGCGCATTTGTACCCTGACGTCCTGATGTCAGTCAAATGCGCCTTGACCGACGTCAGCCTTATACTTTGATATTCGGGCCGACCGAGGACAGCGGACTACCCAAGTGTAAGGACTGCAGCAATGTGGATCTTCGAACATCTACATTTATGGTAGGTACAAAACTGTACTTTATTAAGAACAAATGAAAGTAACTCTCAAATCATGTCAGCTTCTGTGTCAGTGAAATCAACGTACTTGGTGAGGAAAAGTCTTAGCAAATGCAGGCCTTCAGTGTGTAGGATATTGTTATACAAAGCCTCAATATCGAGGGTAACTAAAATGTAATCTGGTTGCAAGTCATTCAAAGAAAACAGTTCATGTAGTAATACCCATGGGTCATGGAGGTAGTATTTAGTGGACTGCACAATAGGGTTCAAACTAAAATCAAGGAATTCAGCTATTCTTTCAGTCTTCTGGCGAAGTGGAGGGTCTTGTTCATTTTTGTGGATTTTTGGAATAATAACCTTCCAAGGGATGGGGAAGGAACAAGCATGAAATTGTATTCATGTAACGAAATGAGATTGTCCCGTTCTAACTCCTGAAGTCCTCTTTCAATGAGAGAAT
Organism: Protopterus annectens; assembly: GCF_019279795.1. NCBI lineage: Eukaryota > Metazoa > Chordata > Ceratodontiformes > Protopteridae > Protopterus > Protopterus annectens. Next base: position 102,833,046 of record NC_056737.1, read on the forward strand.
ATTGCTTGTGTGCGAACTTCAAGTCTGCTAGCTTATAAAAAGTGTCATTAAGCAGCACTGATTCAATTTTAATGATATATTCTCTCTCCTCAATCAGGACCATTCCGGTCCCTTTGTCTGTCTTCATAATCCATAATTCCCTTTCTTGAGAGAGAAATGTCAGTGCATGTATTTCCGAGTCTGTGAGATTGAGCCATTTGGGTGCTGTGTGTGTTTGTAGAATAAAATAGCCTTATGTCCTTTTCACATGTTCTTTGAAATATCTGCAAGGAGTTATGTAAGTTCGGGTTCCAGCAACTTCTCTTTTTGAACTGTAATGTTGTGTTCGTACTACGCTGGGAGCCTGGAGTAAGATCCACATCATTAGCTAACTCATCATCCAGTAGGAGTTTTAGATAGAGTTTTCTGACAAATAAGCGTAAGTCCAGCAAAAGCTCTGACAAGGAAGCTCTCTGTGCTGGAATGAACGTGAACAGTTTTTCTAGCACTTGTAAATGATCCTGGGACAAAGTTCTGCTGAACAAATTGACAACAGCACTTTTCATATTATTCATTGTTTCAGCCGTATCACAAGTATTGATTGGTAAAGTTGCATTATTTACAGAGTTCATTGTAGCAGGGAAATTAAGTGGAGCAATCAACAAAACTGGGTTCTGGTGACCATGCATATGCCTGTGGGCTGAAATCTCCCTCTGGGACACCCCCCTCCCTCTCGCTCGGAAGGAAGGCGTTAATCCTTGTTGGTGAGAGTCTGCATTGCCTGGGGACAAAAGAGGCTGCAGCATGTTCCTTTGATCAGCAACCGGACTGGCGACTACGCTCATTCATATGTGGGAGGGGTGGGGAGGTGTGTGTGTGTGTGTGTGTTTGTGTGTGTGTGTGTGTGTGTGTGTGTGTGTGTGTGTGTGTGTGTGTGTGTGTGTGTGTATGTATGTATGTATGTATATATATATATATATATATATATATATATATATATATATATATATATATATATATATATATATATATATACACACACACACACACACACTGGAATCCTGGCCCAAACTGTAAGTGTTTGTTGAAATGTTGTTTTAAGCTCTGCACTGTTGTTTTTGGTGACTTTAGATCTGCAGCTGTAATTACTGCATTCTGTATTATGTTACTTTGTGGTACTGGGATAGAGAATTAGTCGCAGTTGTTGCTGTTTGTTTTTTACTGTGATCCAGCTTTACTAAATAACGTATCTCGTGTCTCTATTTAGTCGTAGTTGCTGTAACTATCTTCACTGTTTAGAATTGGGATACATTGTATTTAATAGGCTGAAAAACGGCTGATTATATTGGATGTAATGCTTTGGCAACAGTTTTATAATTTAGAACTCTGCGGTACACTCCTTGCAACAGTGTCGTATTAGTGTGTGTTTGGTGATATGGAACTCACTCGCAGTGCGTCTGAAGGGAATTGAGAATATCCTTTTGTATTGGACTAGTATTTCTGTTTAAAGATATATTTAGTCACAGAAGCAGTTAATACAGCTGATGTAGTATTATAATCTGCGCTTGTAAATGTTTCTGTGCCTTACAGATATACAATGTGTGTTCGGAACTGCATAGACAAAATGTAATGTACTGTGAAACTTTGTTAGAGGCACTATAACTTCTGCACTGTTCTCCTAACATATTTCTCATTCTTACGCTCCCCCTTAATCTCTCTAGCTCCCCTCAACCCCTTTGTAAACCCATTATTAGTGCCAGTCATGGAATAAAGGAGCCGTTTAACAGAACGGCCAAAATTTCATATGGACCAGCATCACCATCCTATCTAAACCTACAAAGAATGGAAAATACTTATTCTTCCTAAACTAAAGCCTATTGCTAGTACAAGGCAGCTGTAGTGAGCACAATATCACGTTTAGTTAGCCTCCCTACCCCCTGGCTCACCTTAACTAGTATCTTACCCTATCCCTAAATCTTGGATCAACTTGTTATCTAGTGTGATGCACTTTTAATTCCTGTTTCTAATTCTTGTAGCAGATTATAACTCCCCCTTGTAAAATCAGGCTTGCAAGGCTAGGACTGTTACCTACCTTCCTAAATTGGATAATTATCTTGCCCTCCATTTTTTGTATTATACTTACTGATTGTTTTTGGGGCATATCTTCAGTTTCTGTTGTAATATATTTATTATTATGATGTGTATATATATATATATATATATATATATATATATATATATATATATATATATATATACATACATACATACATATATAAGGGTCTACTGTATAAATTCGAAAATACACTTCTTCGAACTTGCACAGTATACCCTGGGTTATGCGAAAGTGCACTTTCGCGAAACCCACTTCAGAGAACAGGCTACTACTGACTTTAGTGCAGTAGTTACGAACCTTAGGGTTAGGGCGCGGGTCATGGTAAGGGGATAGCTAGTAGGGCTATCCCCTTACCATGACCTGCACCCTAACCCCAAGGTCCGTGACTACCGCATCACAGTAGAGGATATGACTCGCGCCCTAACCCTTAGGTCCGTGACTACCGCACCACAGTGGAGGACTATGCTCCACTGTGGTGCAGTAGTCATGGACCTTATAGAAGCTGGTCATCAACAAAGGATAGCCCTACTAGCTATCCCCTTACCATGACCCGCGCCCTAACCCTAAGGTCCGTAACTACCGCACCACAGTGGAGTACATAGCATGTTTTCCTGCTGTCCTCCACTGTGGTGCGATCCGTTTGTTGAAGCTGAGTTCGCGAAAGTGCACTTTCGCGTAACTGAGTGGTCTACTACTCTTTTTCAAATATGTGGTATTCGATGAAAAGCAGTAGACCCATAGATATATATGACATAGGTTCACATAGGTTTATAATCTATTATTCTTCACAACTACAATATTACTTTTAAACTACTGCAGACTAACTATAACCATGGTCAAGCACTGAATTACAGTTAAGTAGCAAATATCTCCCCCAGATCTGGGAACTCACTAATTCTGCTACCCTTTCTTCTCTAGAGGGTACTATTTACCTCTGCCTACCCTTACTGGCTACGTATCAACTCCCTAACATATAAAAGAAAACTCTGGTACTGGTCATACTTTGCAGTACTATACACAAGCAACATACCCAGCATTTATTACCCTTATACACATCCCACTCTTTCTAAAACTAAATAATATGTATTGAACACACCCAGCCCAGCTACTGTATGCATTATTCTACCCATTAGCAATCTTCACCCTACTTTTACTTTCCAACCTCTCCTCTTATCACACCCAACTTCATATCTGCTCCCCACCCCCCATGGCAAACTGAATCCATAGCCAATCCCATAAAACTAAAAAACTTCCCTGTATCACCATGCAATTTTATCTCCTCCCAATCTTTCCCTTACTAATACAATAAGCTGACAGTCAAAACTAACCCTCACTCTTCTCAAAGACAAACTAAAGTAATGCTCAAACTAACCAAACTCTGTCTACACCTACTCCAAAAACTCACTTCTTGTGGAGACATACACCCTAGTCCAGGACCCATTATATCCACCAACCCTAAATCAAGTCAAGTAAATCCCCTATACCACAGACCTACCTCTTCTCTCCTCTTCTTAAACATAAATGTAAGAAGTATGTTGTTGTGTCTTTCGGCTTTTCCCGGTTAGGGGTTGCCACAGCGGAACTCCGGTCCGCTAATGATTGGCAGTAGATTTTTACGTGCTGAGTTGCCGGCCCTAACGCACAACCTTCAACGAAGGAACGCCCATTCACGCATGTCGCCACACAGAAGACGCTCTAACTGAGAATTGAACGGGCAACGTCTAACTGTGAGGCGACAACTCTATCGCAGCACCACCACCGCGGGTTACTTAACAAAATTCAGGACCCTCATGCCCTATTAGCTCTGTACAAACTAGATATCGCTGTGTTAACTGAAACATGGCTTAAACCACACCACCACAATAATGAGATCACAGCACCTGGCTAAAATATTATACAAAGAGATAGATTAGAGAAAAGGGAGGAGGTGTTGCAATATTATTCCAAAATCATCTCACCATAGAACAATTAGACTGTAATACCCAAGAAGTCAAAGCTGTAGAATTAATCCTTGCCAAATTAAAAGTAAATTCCAACAAACACATAAATATTGCAGGTGGCTATATCCCACCAGGCAGTAACACTACTATACTGGAAAACCTGCTTAACTGGATCTCAAACTCCCTTCCATAAAAAACTATACTAATAGGGGACTTTAATATTGACTGGCTTAACTGTTTCAGCAACAATCCCTTTACCTTTATAAATCTCCATTGGTTTACCCACGCTATAACCACCCCCACTAGAATTGACAAAACATGCAAACGCCAGTCCATCTTAGACTGGATTCTGATATCTGACCCATTTCTTACACAGCAATCTGTCTGTCTTCTGGGTAGTCTAAGTGACCATCAACCAACCTGCCTAATTAAGAACAGATCCTAATGCATCAGCCAACCCATCCTCAGACTTGTACTTAACAAAAAGACTTTATAGCTACTGACTTCATCAATGCACTAAAAAGCTGTAATTGGACTCCCCTAATACAATTAGCTCTTGACAAAGTCGTGGAGTACTTTAGCACAACCTTCCTAAAAAATTAAAATTATCATGCAGCATCCAGAACCATTAGAATAAAAACTCACTATGCCCCATAGCTAACAAAAGATATTAAAACTATAATGAAAGAAAGGGACAAGGCCCAGATTCAATTTTAGAAAAGTAAAACCACTACTTTTAGACAAAATAGAACTCCACAACAAAGTCAAAAAATAAATTAAACTTGACAAAACTAATTATTATAAAAACATGCAAGAGAAATATACTCACAACCCTCAAAAATTCTGGGCCACAATAAATGGTATACTGCACCCAGTTAAATCCTACTCCAACCCCTGTGCTACCAAACAAATAGGATAACATTCCCACACAATTCAACTAATTCTTTATCGAAACAGTCCAGACCCTTGCCAATGCCCAAAATGATACAGGTAGCCCCACACCAATAACCACCCCATTACACAAATCAGGACCTCCAATTTTACCCTGCACTCTGTGTCCACTAAGGTAATTTCTAAACTCCTAAAGAAACTTAAACCAACCACACTAGCAGCTGATAACCTACCAGCAGAGTTCTTTCAGATATCAGCTGAAGCTGTAGCCTATCCTGTCTCAGTTCTTATAAATAGGTCACTATCAGAATGCAAGGTACCTACCTCCAGAGCTGGCCTTAGCTGAAATGGCGCCCTAGGCGAAGTAGTGCTCTTGCGCCCCTTAAGCCCCATCCATGCCATACTCATGATGCACCCTTGTTTGAGCCACACCCACAGATACATCACTCCCCATGAAAGCCAATCCAGTTATTTCCTTCAATTTCTTTTAAATGTATGAAAATAAGTTTCTACTGTAATGGGTTTTGCATTACCAAGCATTTTCCGAAAGTTACGAAGTCCAAAATTAATACCAGAGTCCATCTGACAAGTATTAAGATCAAAAATCAGAACCAGTTCACACACACACACACACACACACACACACACACACACACACACACACACACGCACGCATACTTTATGACATAATGCAGTCCCAGCAGGTGCCCAAAGCTATGCCATTAGCTGGCAGGTACCATTCACCCAGGCATATGAGGCTTTGTCCTTTTGATTACAGGACATTTATTGAAGAATGTTTTGATGGTTACAGTTTACACCCCCCCTGCCTTGAACATAACTTTTGGTCTGCCTGTGTCAGGACTAGAATGACAAAAAACAAAGGGAGACCCATTTACATTTTTCTATTCACTTTGCATGCTATTTCTTTAAATTAATCGCTCGTTTTTCAGCAAAACACTTATGCTTCTATCAACCTGTTTATGCTTCTTGATTGTATTGTCATAATTATTTATTAAATGTAATTCACCTCCTTTTTTTTTTTTGAAAAGTTGCCAGTTTTAGGAGGGATTAAGAGGGACAGAGCAAAATTTGGAGTCAAAATAAGACAGTTGAGAAAGAGGTAAACTGCAACAACCACAGATATGCAAGCAACTAAAGATCTGCAAGCAGCACTGTCATGATCACATCACCCATTTATAACTAAACCTGGTGAGAAGACAAATGAAACATTCATAGATAACGGCTGAACAAGACACAGGTGCATTTACTTAACGCAAGAGAAGTAAACACTTACTCCAGATGCTGTCTTCTCTCCAACCTTTGTACTACCACAACAAGTGCACAGGACTGGACAGTTTTTGCTGTCTTTACCATTCTATACTGCTGTTTAAATTCAAAAGCACCGCCAACAGAAACTAACCCTACACACAGCTGTGCCACATTTCACAGAAGACACACCTGAAACCCTACATTAAGTAGGAAGAACCACAAACATTTGTTCTATGCCTGGTCTGCGTTAATACTGGAACGGTCTGACTCTGGAAGCAGTCTAACTTAATTGGCTGTTTTTGATTTGCATTACACTAGCTTGCGGGGAGTAATCACAACACTTTTTTTCATGAAAATAGACTCACATCTAGTGCATGGTGCACCTTTAGAAACTGGAAGCATCAAACCCTGGCCAAATGACTACTGTAAATAAACACAAGCACAAAAGATCCCAACAACGAATTCCAAAATGAAGCCAAGACAGTAAAGAGAGGCTACAAAACTTTAAAAAAATTACCCTGAGTCAAACAATGAAAACAATAAAATTGATAAGCACTTTCATCCCATATAACTTGGAATTTCATCAGATCATCTCAACTGAATATAATGTTTAAATAATTTAAACAATCCACCACTCCATTCTGACTCCATATATCTGCTTTTTGTTTAAAGGTGTACTCCCCATCACATGTCAAACATCCATAACGAATATCTAAAAAAAAATGGAAAAAAAAAATAAGTGTAAAAAGTTAAACGTTGTCAAAATGATAAAATGAATTAAAAAAAAAAAAACAATTACAAGCCACCTTAGCCTACCCAAAGCTACTTTAATGTTTTAAGTAAATATTTTTAACAGCTATATTTCTGCAAAACAGAGACATTCTCATGCCTCTTATCAAAATAGAATGTTTTAGCCCTAAACAAAACTGATGCAAACCTGGATTAGTATTTTCTAAGATGGATGCAAGTGCAGTCATGCCTCTAATCGTCTTGCTCAAGAATTCCAGACAAATGCTCCAAATCAGGGAAAGTTTTAGATACTGTTCTAATTTACGTAGAATTAATAGCACAACAGGTTTTGAATCAATGTATTTTCTAGCATTTGGAATTGCAAAGCTAATGTCTGGCATTGTCAACTGATTGTGACGGATAAGGTGAAAATAATATAAGGCAAAATCACAGCTGACTTTATCAAATGTTTTCTCTACATCAAGACCCAACAACCCCAGAAGCACTTTTTTTACAGTCTGCATTAGTACCGTTCTGTTAATTTTGTCAAATGTTTGCCACCCACCCACAGAATCACATTGCTGTACATCTATCAATTTTGGCAGCACCTTTGACATTCACATAACTAGTATAGCTATAAACACTTTATAATTGTAGCTTAAAACTGAAATGTATCTATATGAAGCTGGATCATTACTATTTTCCTGCTTACACTCTGCTTGTCATTTTAAAATATCATATCCCTTGTATAATACAGTACTACTTATTAGAGTGTGTTTTAAATTTAGTTTTGAACATTTTTTCCAGTAAGCAATGAAACAAACCATATGAACCAATGGCAAAACTGTCCAAATCAGAGCATTTCAAACTTGTGTCATTTCAATCCACCAGTATCAGTCAGTATGCACAATCTCTACAGAAGTAAAAGTCATCTGAATAATTCCACATTAAAGATCTGTGTAACTAATGAAAAGGTTGCTGCTAGCAAACAACTTTATATTTCAGTGTTTCATGTACCAATTCAGTGTCTGCTGTCATTGAAGAATAAATTGCCTATGTTACATTAAAACGAATGGTAAGCTGGTAATATTGCACTAGGGAATGGATGGCAAACTGAAAACAGGTTCATAGTTACTAGGCATCTCATCCAAAGGACGGCATACTCGGGACTGGAGCACCCCACCCCCTTAAAATACAACACAGTATCAGCAATCCATCTACATGTTGTGGGAGTAGAACAGTCCTTTATAAGGAACAGACAATAATACAGGGCAAAAAATCTGGATATTCTGCAAAACCCTGGACAGTTGAGGGGTGTGCTACCTACCTGCTGCACACACCTGTGGGTAATTTGGGGATTGCCAGTGCACCTACTACATGCCTTGTGATATAGAATGAAACTGTGCCATTTGACAAAAATTCATATAGGCACAAGAAAGATGTGCAGACTGTACACTGAAGACACCCCATCCAAGAACTGAACCAGATATGAGTACTATGAAGGAGTAGCAGTTAAAAAAAAAAAAGGTAAAACAAAGCTGGGTTTTGCTTTCTTAAAGATAATGTTCAGGTGCAGTGTATCTTTGAAATCTGCCTGGAAGCTGGCAACCCACATAGGTAATTTTTAACTTGTGGAATGCAGTGAGAAGTATAAAATACAGATTATTTGGTAATTTAAAACAAAGATGAAAATAGAATGTTTTTGCTTGTATGCTGGAAGGGTACTTGCTCACCTTCTGGCATTCCACGTCATCATGCTTAGTAGTGGTATGATGTGACAAAATACTTGGCTTAAAAAGCAAACGAGAGAGAACAGAAACATATGGGAACGAAAAAGAGAGGAAAGAAATCACAGAATTCTGTGAGCTTGCTTTTGTGGCCATGTCCCTCATTGGCAAATTGCTAGCTAAAGAAGCACACGTAAAAAAACACCAAAAAACATAGGATTATGCTAACAAAGTGCAGTACTGAAAAGGGAAATGGGTATGTTCTTGAGAAAGCTTGGCAGAAATCTAATATTCTGTTCATGATGAAGTATAATTTATATCACCTTCTGCCTCCAAGAACATATCAGTCAATGTTACAACTTTCAAAGCCTTACAGCAGAAAGGGCGAGAACATCAGATGTGATGGCAAATAAATATTTTTAAAAGTCTTATTTTTCCATTAGTTATTTTGTGTGAATACATGAGCAGAACAATCACTGACCAGGACCAACTTCTAAAGCTGGTGGAAAAAGAATGCAGATGGGGCTGCCAGTTAAGAAAATAAGTATGTTTAACGAGTGAATTAATTAAATCACACAGCCATACAAGAAGCTTAAAAGAAATATATATGGCCATTTAACCTTAGAGAGTTGTTGCACTTAGCTGCTGCTTTACCTTCCATTTCTATGGGACCCTCTGGATGGCCTCTGTTGATCTAAATTTACATTTTCTAGTATGACATTCCAGTGCCTCATCAATCTGTCTGAAAAAAATGTTTCCTGAAATTTTATTGCAATATTCTGCATTTCAGCTGCCTTACATGCCCCCTCTCCCATTTATGTTCTCAAGGCCCTACCACCTTCTTGAACTAGATAACATAATAAATTCCAGTCAAGCCCCTACTCACAGCGTTCCTGAACCTTGCACAGTCATTAAATGTTAAACCCTTCTTTACATACTTAACCCTCCTCTTTTTTATCTCCTCAGCAGCAGCATTTTAGTAACCCTCTTCTGCATATGTCAATGAAAATGAATACAAATCAGTTTTGAAGCTTAAATGGGTGGCCACTAGATAACTCTGTTATAATACATATTGAAAGTCTTGTACACTACATTTCCAAACATTACTTTCTTTCAATAATCCCCACATACACACACACACACACACACACACACACACACACACACACACCCTTGCCTCTCACTTATACATTCTTGCTCCAGTACGCAACTTCTTCTGCAATTCAAATTCCGGGCCCCCAAAACAAAGACGTACTTAATCTGTCGCACAGGCACAGCAGGTGTTTGCTGCAGCCATAAAAGGAGGGCATTCTTAAAGAAGAACCTCCTTAAAAAACGTTTTTTTTTTTTTTTTTTTTTTTTTTTTAATAAAAAGAAAATGAATATCCCGGCTGCCACAGGCAGTCTCCATTTTACGGACAGTGTACCGCTGAGAACAGCACAAACCCAGACTGGATAACAACAAAAATAAATACATAAATAACTAAAATTGCGCCCTTTATGTGATCGGGCTGTACAGCGCCCTAGGCGGTTGCCTAGTTTGCCTATGCCTAAGGCCGGCCATGCCTACCTCATGGAAAACATCACATATTATTCCACTGGACAAAGGAGATAACTCATTAGAGCTCACCAACTAT
>NC_056737.1:102848333-102890833 GCF_019279795.1 Protopterus annectens
TTTTGATGAGTTATAATTTATGTTTGTGCCTTGCCCTAGTCTAGGGAAGTTTTTCTGTATTCCGAAAATGTATAAGTATGCCACTGATCCTTCCTTTAGACACATTTTGTCTAAAAAGGACTAAAACGGAAAAGATTTCCGAGTTCATTGACTCACTTTTGAACCAGATAGTCCAGACCACATTGTTCTTTTTAAAGGACTGTTGGGCATTTCTAAATCATCTATTTCTTCATCAACCTACTGCAAATGACAGGATGTTAGTTGTGCTAGATATTGAATGTCTTTCTACAAATATTCTATTTACTGAGGGACTGGAATATTTAAGATAATTTCTGGTTAGTGTGCTTTTCCTGCTGATATGATTGACACTATTTTGTTCTTTGATTTCTAAGGTGCTTCAGGGTAACTTTTTCCACTTTAATGGAGTTATTGATCAGCAGGATAAAGGGAGTAGCGATGGGCTCAAAAATGGCCCCCTACATATGCCAGTGTTGTTCTTAGTGTGTAGGAGACAAACACACATGTTAATTTGTCTGGGTTCCAACATACGAGGCTATACAGACCTTATATTGATGATATATTTTTTGTGTGGCAAAGTTCACAGCAAGTCCTGGACTCTTTCATTCACTCCCTGTCCCACAGCATTCTATTTTTCACTTTCAAAATCTCAGGGTGTGCCTCCATAGTACAATTCTTGGACATGGAAATCACTCTTGACACTAACTCATTGTGTTGGCATTCCAGTATTTTCTGGAAGTAGGCGTACCGTAATAATTTTTTGGATTTCAGCAGTTTTATATATATATATATATATATATGTGTGTGTGTGTATATGTGTATATATATATATATATATATATATATATATATATATATATATATAAAAAATGTGTGTGTGTTTGTGTGTGTGTGTATATATATGTATGTATATATATATATATATATATATATATATATATATAGGTTTATGTTTGCATTAAAAAGAAGGTATGCATTAACTACTTCTGCTTCGTGCTATATAGTGGTCTATTTGAATAATTATTAGTCTCAGACACTCCCGGTCAACACATGTAAATAAATAAATAATAAATAAGTAAATTGAATGCTGGTTCGTGGTTGAAGAGTTTTATATGAATGTATATATTTGTATATATGTGAGTGTGTGTGTGTGTGTGTGTGTGTGTGTGTGTGTGTATGTATATATATATATATATATATATATATGTATAATGATACAGTTTGTAGAGTAATTAATAGTATTAGAGTGATTAATAGTATTAGATTTACTTAAATTGTTAAGATTGTTATTGAATGGTTGTGTGCCTTTTAACTAGTTTAGATTGATAGTTTACTATAGCCATTTTTTCTGTATGTGCATGTTTGTTGCTGCCGTTTCCATTGTTGATGGTCTTGGCTACAGAAACTGTACAGATTGTGGGCACAAACTGCCTCCCCAGAACCCACACTCCCTGCAATGTCTACTGTTTAGAGGTCGCTCATTTAGATACTGCATGCCACCCCTGTGCATTGTTGAGCCTAGAGCCTTGCAAACAAGATGGAAGAAGCTAATTGTTAAGGACTCCTCCCTCCTCAGATGGGGTCTGCCACCCATTCTTATTCAACAGTCACTTCTCCGAGGAGCAAGGGTAAGAAGTCGAGAGAGAATGCATATAAAGAAAAAGACTCCAGACCAGATAAATCCAAAGGAAAATCTAAAGTTGAAGACACAGGGGATTCTCTGAAGTCCCCCAAAAGGTCATCAGATCCATCTATGTCTTCAGAATTGGACCTTAAGTTACCTAGACTATCAGAGCAGACTCTCTGTTGTCAGCGAACATCTACTGCTCAATCCCAATTTTCAGTGGAACCAGTCATTTCCAGACTGCAGTCTCCAGTTTTACAAGAGAAGATATATTCTCAACCATCATTGGTGGTGTCGTTGTCCCAGGACATCAAATGAACGATGAGACAATTTCTCAGAACACAGGTACAGCTTGGGGTTCTGTTGTTACTGGCCTCTGAGAAAGTACAGAGTGCTGGTCATTCTACCCCTCCTCGAATTAATTGTCCTGAACTAGTCTTTGCATTGGCTTCAGTAGCTTTGGGTCTGATCTGCCCCAGAACATCTCTGCTGGAGCAGCTAGTTCAGGTGACTTCAACTCCGTCTGGTTTCCTACCTCTCTTGGGTCTGTATGTTGAGATTTGGAGGAGTCTTGGACTCTTGTCATCGGTGCTAGATAGTGCCGAGATCAGCCTTGTGGTGTAGACATGTCAGTTGCAAGGTTTCCCCTCCATACCTCTCAACCTGTTAGAGCGATAAATCTGGACAAAGGCATAAATAAAAGTGGAGAAAAGGCCCAAAAATAGGGACAGTTTTTAAATATTGCTCTTACAGACATAGAAAGTTGATAGAATAACAGGTTTTGTATTAGCATGAATTTTCTGAAGGGTATGAAGTCTGAAACTCAACTTTGTCATTATTTTCTAACTTCAGTCTTTAGTGATTTGTCACTAATTTGATAGAAAACCACAATTTTATGTAAAACAGACTAAAAAATATGAGGCAAAAATCTGGACATTCTGTGAAAATCTGTACAGTTGAGAGGTACATTTCCCTATGTTTGAGGATAGGAGGAAGTCTATGGAGCTGATGACTTCCTCAGCCTTTGAGGCTTTCTTGTGGGTCCTTTCAGTTGCCAAGAGAAAAGATGCTGTCTTCAAGATCAGTGCCATCTGAACCTGGACTGGAATCCACTTGTGTTTCTCATCCTCCTGTCAGACAGGGAGAGTTGGTCCCACAGGCTTCCTAGGCAACCTGCTATATAAGCTCCCAGTGTGATTCTGAACCCTGTGATCTGCCCCCTAAGAAGGTTCATAGAAAAAAGACTGAAATGGAAGCATATTGATTCTTCAGCAGTGTGTGACATTGAAGACACTGATTTGGAGGAAGAATCATGATGTGGTGCACCCTGTCCCTAAAGGCCAGATGGGATTCTCTCTGTCCCTACAGACTGGAAACATTGGAGAAAGGGTCCTTCTGTAGATGAAGTGGTTGTAGTGGCAGCTCTGAAGAGATTACCCTGTCCACCCCCCTTATAGGGAGTCTAGGGCGATGGATCGTTTTGTTAAGTGGACTTATGTTTCAGTGACATTTGCTCTCAGGACATGGAATTATTTGGGTCATATCACCAGATTTCAGAGACACTTGAAGGAAATATCCAAGTCTTTCATGGGTGTTCTGCCAGCAGATGTTGAGAAGATAGTGGACTCCAAACTGTCCACCCTCCAATCTTCCTTTAATATAGCCATGTGTCTACTCCAGGATGCAGCTGATGGCATAGCTAGAGCAGCAGGCAATGGCATCTCCATTCGCCACAATGGCTGGGTGTGAGTTTGCAGAAAGCTTCAGGGCATCCTTCATCAGCACCCCCTTTGATGGGTTCATGCTCTTCAAATCTAAGAGATGCTTATCAAGAATCAGCAAGATGGTAAAACTATTTCTGCAGTGGGCATCCACTTCTTCACACCCCGGAGACCTTTCTTCAAGAGTCAATAGGCTGGAAAGAGGATATAGATCATGAAGTCACACAGCCCCTACTAAGAACTTACCGGCATTAGACCCCCTTATGTTAGAGGAGGAGGTAACAATAATGTACATCACTCTAAAGGCAAAGACAGACCTCAGAACCATGGCTTTCATGGACTGTTCTCCGAAAGCCCTTTCAGCATCGCTGAAGTATTGTCTGGGTACTGCACTCTGGAGGCAGTTGGGTAATGCTCATCTCTGCATCTACAAGCCTTGCAAAATATAACCATAACCACAGATTCATGGATGCAAAACATTCCATTTCCCCTGTCAAATGGAAGGTACCGACGATTGGCTTTTCACTGCTACAACTGCCAATTTATTGTCACACCACCTGGACTTTTTTCTCCAACTGATGCAGGATGTATCAGAGGGCTTAAGCTGGGACACATTGCTCTGGAATGTGTAATAAGTAGTTGCATTAAGGGTAGACATAAGTATACAGTCCAGTCCCAGGCTATAGAGTGTGTTCCTGTTGTGCTTCTTGGAGAAAATTGTGAAATATTACTCCTGTTTAAGTGACAGTCTTACATTGGAGTCATTAGTGAGGATTGAAGCTCCTTACTTATTGACCCAGGATAGTAAGGGATGTTGCATTAATTGGTGGCATTTCAGTGAGATTTTATCTGGACGTCACAGTCTGGTACATCAACATACAGGGAGGAACTTGTTTCTACCTCTTATGCCACAAAGACGTGAGAGTCTAGCAATGGGTAGTGTCTTCACACTACTTACTAACAGTAGTGCATATCATGGGGTCGTCCAGTTTTCTGATGAACAGTCTGAGCATATCTATTCTAATGCCTCACGATTTGTCCCTCAGTCCAACAGTGACAAATTTTATCTTAAGTCACTGGAGCCAACTTTGCTGCAGTCCCTTTGCTTCCCATTTAAACTGCAAGTGCAGCAGTTATTTTGCCTTGATCACAGAGGGATGCTGTGGTCCACAATTGGCCCCCTCATCTCCTTTATGCTTTTTCCCCCATTCCGTCTGATGAACAATTTTATACAGAAAAGCAAGAATGTGCAAGGCCAAGGTGATCCACATTACCCCTTTCTGACCTCAGAAGACATGGTTCCCATTCCTGTGGCCTCTTCTAGTGCATCTTCTGTCATTACAATCTAAGCCTAAGGGTCATTCCACAAGGGCAGTGGGCACTTTTCCAGCCTTTGCCAGTAGATTTCCTGTTGATATTTGTGCATCTGCTACTTGCTCAACAGTTCACACATTTGTATCACATTATAAACCAGATGAACAATCTAGATGTCATTTATCCTTTGGCTCCACCATTCTTAGCAATGTCCTTCCTCGATCCTGGAACAGGATGACTGGGAATCTGTCCCTCAGTTGAATTGGACAAAAATAGACAACATTGGATATGAATCTTATGTACTTCCCATCATGATAGATCAATGTCTGATTTTCATCCAGTTCAACATCCCTCCACCTGCCCCCTACCAGATTGTCACAAGTGACACTCCAAGGACTGGTCGACTTTGGCACTTCCTGTCAGTAAGCAGTCACCACCAAAGTGATATATAACCATGTTCATAGGTAGGTACTAAGCTATTGGCCCTAGGGCCTATATAAGCCTAGGCAAATGGTATCCTGGCTTTTGTCACCCAAGAAAATAATTTTCCTGTGCCCCTGTCAAGCAGAGCCACAGAAGTGATCCCCGGGGTGAATTTCCCATCTCCCATCCAATCCTCAAGATTTTTCTTGAAGAGTGTTAATGAGGAGCTTTGTTTGATATAGATAGGTAGTTCGTTCCAGAGTATGGGAAGTCTCTGGGACAGGAATCTATCCCTCCAGCATGTTCTGTTTATTGTGGTGACAAGGTTTAGGTCCCTAGAGCGTGTAGCTCAGAGGGATTGGGATTTCTTTACGTGGAGCATGTCCAACAGCTCTGGGTTTGACATAGCTTTGTATGTTAAACAGAGAGTGCCTCTGAGCAGGCGATATGTGACAGAGTAAAGCTGGAGTTTTTTGAGACTGTCTGCGTAGGGCATCTGTTTGAGGTTGGTAATCCTCTTTGTGAGGTATTTCTGTGGCCTTTCCAGTTGTTGTAGATGTCTTGTGAGGTACATACCAAAAGGAGCGTTGTACTCTAAAATGGGTCTAATGAGTGATGTGTAGAGGGGAACAATGACCTCTTTTTTCCTGGATGAGAAACCTTTTGTGATGTGGTGTGCCACATAGAAGAATTTCCTGACTACTGTAGTGATGTGATTATCAAAGGAGAGACTACTGTCCACCTGTGTCCCAAAGTCTCTTATCACGCTTTTGGTGTTAAGTAGACTACCACCTAAATGGTAGTTCATGGGTACAGAGTTTTTACCAAAAGGGATGACAATGCACTTTTTGGCATTGAGCTTTAGGCCATGGCTTTGACACCAGGCATCTGTCTTAGTGAGGTCCTTTTGTAGGATGTCCACATCATTAGGAGTTTTGATTATGGCTCCTAGTTTGCAGTCATCTGTGAACTTTGTTAGCCAAAGACCTTCTGTGTTAGCCTGTACTTCAGAGAAGTAGATACCAAACAGGAGACAACCTAGGACTGAATCCTGTGGTACTCCACTTGTCACTGGTCTGAAGTTGGATTTAGAGTCTGCTACTTTCACAGTGTGGGTTCTGTCAGTGAGCCAGTTGGCAACCCATCTTGTGACATAGGGATTTATACCTAGTTTAGTGAGTTTATCTATAATTCCAGAGTGGGGGATGGTGTTGAAAGCCTTGGCGAGATCTACATAGGCTGTGTGAGCCACCTTACCCTCATCTATGGCTTTGGTGACCGCTTCAAAGAAGTCTGTCAGGTTTAGGAGACATAATCTGCCTTTTACAAACCCGAACTGGGTAGGGTCCAGAGTTTGGAGATTACCAATGTCATTGTTTATAAGTTCCATGATGATATGCTCCATAGCCTTGCAGACCAGGCTCGTCAGGCTGTCATGGTCTTTTTCATTCCATTCAGAAATGAACCAGAATGTCAGTTTTTTCACCAGGGTAAAGTTGTTTGCCTATACTTTGGCATACTGTTTTATCAGGGGGCAAACTCAATCTAAGTTAGTAAGGTGGAGACCAAGGAATTATGAGTAGGGGAGGAGTCATAGCCCGGGAACTGAAGAGTTTCAGATTCATTGCCGAGGTGAGATCCATTCAGAGTTGAACCAGATAAAAATCAGATAAGCTGTAGCCATTGATTTAATGTTGTCAATTTTCATTCATTCCTCAACAGTTGGGGTTCAGATCCGACCCTGCCATTATTTTAGCTTAAGGCCACTAATAAAGTCTCAAGCTCCTTCCTTACCCATAATGCACCAACTCCTAACATACCTGAGATCTCGTTTGCCGCTTTCATGTTTACATTTCACAAACCTTTGAAATATATGAAGTATGTTTTGCATTGGGGGAGTGTACACACTTTTCCTCAGGGAACTGCTTGGCTCTGATGAACCAGAAGGTTCAATGGAAACATCATCCAGATCATCAGAGCCAAACACTTCCCTTAGGAGAAGTGTATACAACCCCCCCACTTTCAGCTCTCGAGAGTTTAGCCACAGTGGGAAGATAAGTTAATTTATTACTTTGTTTAGTATAAAACCTTATTATTTTCTATCTCTAATATTTCCCTTTTTACACTGTTTTCAGTGTAATCTTCTTACCATTGTTGGTAAGCCCTTATTTCCCCCTTTCCTCTTTACACGCTTTTGTGTAATTCTAACTTCCATTCCTGGTAATTTTTTTCCTTTTGCTCGTTAATACAATTTAAAAATAAAAAATAAATAAACTTTCTGCTGTTTTCTTACGTTTGACAAAATATCTGAAAAGGGTCCATTGGGCTTTAAGAAGTACCAGAAATGCAAGCATAAGTTACCTTTTTCAGATGCACATGCATTGTGTGTCTACTGTTTTAGACCAGACAATTTAAAAGTAGATTGCTTTATCTGCAAGGCCTTCAATCCGCGAACAGTCACAGACAGAAAAAAAGAAGTGAATCCTGAAATGACTACTACCTTCTTCCTTTTCAGAGGTGATTTCTGGGGCTCAACCCCCCCCCCCCCACCCAACAGCCTGAGGAGCCTTTGTCTAAGCCTTCAGGGCCTTCCAGATCTTCATTTCCCCTTGTCAGATCCTACCACAAACCACCTTGGAAAAAAGAAAAAATTTGGATCCAAAGACTGCTCCATTTTAGCCTGCCTCAGACTCAGTAACTGCTTCCTTGGATCCGAAGCCTTTGCCCAGAACCAGCTATTTGCTCTCACTAGACCCGGTGTAGAGTACCTTCCCCTTTTCTTGAGTCACACTGGCAATTTAGGTCCCCATTGATAACTTCTCATTCTTCCAAAAGTCTTACGGAGGCTGTTGTGGACAGAATGATAAGGAAATTTCTCTCAGCACAGATAGAGATGGGAGTTCTCCTAGCTCCTACCTCTTTGGGTCAGGAAGTCCCCATTTGTACTACTCCACCAACCTCGACTCTTTCTCTGATCTGACCTGTCATTTCAGAGCCTATGGATCCAAATATCCTGGGACCACCTGCATCATATCCGAAGATTTTAGTATCTTTGGCTCGAAGGCCGTCTCTGAGTGTACCGGCTAAGACGGTTTCGGAGCTGGCGACTCTGAGACAAAGCATTTATGTTGGATCTGAAGCATTAGTCTCAACCCCAAAGTTGTCAGAGTGGTCTCTTCCCCTCGGAACCCCGGCATTGAACAGCTTAGCTCTGACCTCCACCTCGGGTGGAATGCCTGTGAGACAGGGGGAGCTGATGGAGCAAAAGCATGACTTCTCAGCTCTGTTAGTTTTCTTCACCCCAGAGCATCCTGTCTTTGAGATTATGGAGAGAGTGTTCTCTGCTTCTGCAGTGAACAGTGGACTTGAACAGTGACCATCCGAAGCTTTGTGTGTCGAACTGCTTCAAGTTATCTTTCAAGTTGCTGAGATCCAAAATTAGTCTCCATTCCCCTGTTTTCTTTGGCACTAAAAAGAATCTTGAGTAAGTTCTAGATTCTATCTGGGCTGTGGGACCACTTGGATAATTCTTTTTTCTAGCAGCTTTTGTATTTCCAGTGCTGCTACTTTCCTGTGACTGGGTGGATGTCTAGCCAGACTCTCTGGTGCAGGGATTATCAAACCCCGTTTGATAATCCCTGCACCAGAGAGTCTGGCTAGACATCGCAAAAGATATGTCGGTGCAGAGGATTATTTACAGAGGTTTTGTAATTCCCTTTTCACTTTCCCCTCCATCTGTATGCAAATTTCCCAATGTTCCACCCAGTCGCAGGAAAGTATCAGTGACAGCTTCTCTTCCTCTCTCGAGCATGCAAACTATCAGATTCCAGGTCAGAAAATATTTCACACTAGCACAGTCTCAGCCCAATTAATTCTACAAGCCTTGGGATCATTGTTGGTTGCTATAGTCGTAGTTCCTATAGCAAGGTTTCACATGAAAATTCTTCAGTGGATGTTAGTTAACAACATGTCAGTCCAAGTACAAATCACTTAGGCATGCAAGAGATACCTTTGCTGGATTTGATTAGATCAGGTTCTACAGGTCTGTCCTTTCATTCTCCCTCAACCTAAGGCCATAGTGACCAAAGATGCATCCCAGATTGGGTGGGAGTTCCTGAGGAAAACCATCCAAGGCACTTGGTCTCCTGAAGAGGCCAAAATGCATATCAGTATCCTGGAAATGAAAGCAGTGCTCTTTGCGTTGCGGGCCTTCCAAGACTCTCTCCATTTCGGGGCAATTGCGATTCAGACAGACAGTATGTCAGTAGTCTGCTACAAAAACAAACAAGGAGGAACAAGGTCTTACCCCTTGTGTCAAGAAGCCCTCAGACTGTGGCAATGAGCAGTGTCATCCAACCGTTTTCTGATAGTCTATCCAAATATTGCCAAACACTCTGGTCATGGGCGATTTCAATTATCCCACCATTAACTGGGAAACTACTGTAGCCCTAACTTACTGGTGCAAATGTTCTTGACTTTGTTAACTCAAATGCCCTGGAACAAATTGTTCAAACCCCAACAAGAGGAGCAAACATACTAGATCAGGTCCTCATTAGCATGACAAACAGATGCACCACCACAAATGTTGGACCCTCATTAGTTAAATCTGACCGCAAATCAGTCACCTTTAAGTTGGCACTAACACCAGAACTCACAAGGGGTGATGTCAGACTAAAAAAACTTCACCAAAGCAAACTATACCCTCCTAGGGGGAAGGTTTAAATGCATTCCAAGCACCAGACCCAGTTGGAAGTGGTAACTACACTAAAGCCATATAAAATCACTTGTATAAATGTGTAGACTCGGCTGTTCAGAGATAATCAAAACCAGAGCCTCAAGTAAAACATCCAGCATCATCAAAAAACTTTGCAACATATGCAAAAAGTTGCTGTCTAATAAAACTAAGGTGATGCCCCAACAATGGAAAAGCACCCTCCTCCGCCTCAATAGGCAAATAAGACAACATGTCATATCTTCTACGGGTAGCTTTGAGAAAAACTTAGCAATCACTGCCAAGGGTAATCATAAAGCCTTTTAAAGCTACATATGTAGCTTAAAAGGTAGGACCCAAGCAAGTGCCAAACTAAGTGACTAACTGTATCACACACACAACCTGCTAGTGGACAGATTTGGCAAAAATTTCACTCCCTTATCCCCTCCAAACTTCTCACAATCCTTGCCCCCAACCCTACATATCCGAAGAGCAGGTCATTAAAGCCTTATCTAAGGCAAAAAACACAGCCTCTGTGGGACCAGACGGTATCCCAGGATGTCTTCTAAACAAACCAAAACATGAACTAGCATAACCATTAAGTACCTCACAGCAAGACATTGTCACGTTCGATTCTCAGCTAGAGCGTCTTCTCTGTGGAGACATGCGTGAATGGGCGTGCCTTCGTTGAAGGTTGTGCGTCAGGGCTGGTAACTCGGCACGTAAAAATCCACTACCAAACATTAGCGGTCCGGAGTTCCGCTGTGGCGACCCCTAACTGGGATAAGCCGAAAGACACAACAACCCTTATTCAATCACAGCCTAATCACTGGCTTTGAGCCTGAGGAATAGAGAACAGCAGCAGTTATTCCCCTCCACAAAGGTGGCTTGCACTAGACCCAAGGAATAATATTATGATCCATAAGTCTGACCAGCCTCATCTGTAAAGCCATGGAATGTGTCATTATGGACCTCATAAATAAAGACATAGGCGATCTCCAGATACTGGATCTTACCCAATTCAGCTTTTTTTCAAGGGCAGATCCTGCCAGTTAAACCTTGTGGATTTTTTCGAAAATGTGACCAGGGCCATTGATGAGGCCAGATCTTTGCACTCAGCATACATTGACTTGACAAGGCCTTTGACACAATCCCACACTCAGGCATTACCAATAAACATAGCAAATTGAGTGTAAACCCCTTTGTTGTAAGATGGGTTGCCACCTGGTTCACAAACTGGTCACACACTATCAAAGTGGGTGACTCCACATTAGTCAGCAGACCTGTCAACAGCAGGGTGCCACAAAGATCAGTGCTGAGCCTCAACTGCTTGATATATAATTCTCAGAAATTCAGTACAAATCTAAGGGGATGTGGCTGACCAAGTTTGCGGACGACTGCAAACTGGGTGCAATTATTGATTGCCCAAATGATGTCAGTATACTTCAGGGGGTTCTTACGCAGACCAACGACTAGTATCTTGGTCACGGTCTCAAAATTGAGTGCAAAGAAATCCATCATCATTCCCCTTTGGTAAAAGCAATGTTCCTTCACTCAAATTAACAACAATACCTTATGTACCTACAAAGTGGTAAGAGATCTGGGATCGCAAGTAGACCTTAACTTTTTTTTTTTGCCAACAAACATCTTTATTAAATTTTCACATATGACATAGGCAATCTTACACTGATAAAAATGAAAAACAAACAACATGACACTACTTTAGATGTAAACAGTATACATCACAGACACCATTGAAACAACTGTAATTGCAAACATTATACATCACTTATAATCTCTCCAATCATTGTCAGTAAAGCATTATATGGCCCATTCAAATGCTGCCTCTTAAACATTGTTCCTGCTCTGCATATATTGTTCCCACAATTCCCATTTTTTCCTATGTAGTTTGCTCCCTCCCTTTTCTAAAGATCCCAATTCCAGTTGTATTATCTCTGTTACTATATTCACTACTTCTAGTAAAGTTGGTCTAGACTTTGATTTCCATTTTCTAGTAATTGCTTTTTGGCAGCCACCATAATTAGACTCAGCAAGGCTTTACTGTGTCTAGGCAATTCCAATTATGTATTATAACTTAAAAAAATCATCTCCCCAGTCAATCCAGTCTGCATCTCTGATGGAGCGGTGTGCAGGGAATCCCTAAAGTCTACCAGCTCATTACACTCCCAAAAAAGATGTTCTCAGACACCTCTTTCTTGCCTGTCATACCTCCAATGCTTGCTGTCCACCTGAGGAAAAATTCTTTGGAATCTACCTGGAGTACAAAAATACCTATGTAAACACTTCCAGGCAAAGATCCTCAATCTACTAGAATTTATTGCATATTTGGAAGATATACATATATCCTCCCATTGTCTTTTGTGAATTACTTATCCAGTCTTTTTTCCCAATCCTTTCTGAGCTCCTCTAATTGATTGTTATAATTATCATGCAGATTGATTCTTGTAACTATCATGCAATACTTTATATGCTTTACTAAACTACAACCTTAACTTTGACCACCATGTGTCTACTGTAGTAAGGATAGCTTTCTATGTAGCACATTTGATTAGCAAAGGTAACACCTCTAGAGCCAAGAAGATTATAACCCCTCTGTACCCACCACTAATCAGTCCCTTAATTGAATATAATGCCCCTTTCCACACAAAGCACCTGCAGCAACTGGAGAGACCTCAGAGGTTTCTAACTAAGAAGATCAAGGGACTCCAGTATGTGCCTTACACAGACCGACTAAAGTCCCTGTCACTATGTTTAGTATTGTATAGACTTCTTAAGCGAGACTTATGTCTGGCTTACAGAGCAAACTCTGACCCAAACCTAATGAATTTGCTTCACATCCATAAATCAAACGGGATTAGAACTAGCCATTCCAGGGATCTAAATATGACCTGTGACTTGAATAGGACATGCTGGAGGGACAGATTTGTCTCTCAGCAACTGCCATGTCTTTGGAATAGTCTGCCAATTCTTGTGAAGCAGAGCACCTCTATGACACTGTTCAAAAGGAACCTGGACGAGTGGATGGGGCACTGTAAATTCTTATTGGGGATAATGCCCGCAAACCTCCCGGACATGGGTAGTGATTAATGGATATAATCCTGGGTATTTACTAGAGTATCTGTGGTATTATTTGGATGAAATGGTTAGGTTTCAGATGACCTCTGGGTCGAAATTGAGCAGGTCCATTCTTCTACCTCATGAGTGGTCTCTCAACATGAAGGTGGCAGAAATGATTTTTTACCAGTGGGGCCAACCTTGCTGCAGTCTCTTTGCATCTCCCCTAAACAACAAGTGCAGCAACGTCTTTGCCCTAATCCCCCCACCGGGGAAATCACTGAAGGACGCTGTACTAAACAGTTGGCCCCCACTCTCCTCTATGCATATTCTCCAACTCCATTAATCCACAAATTTCTGCAGAAAGCTTTACGGTTGACAACAAGGTCATCCTCATTGCACCCTACTGGCCTCAACAGATTTGGTTCTCCTTTTTTGGCCTCATCTAATTTACTCACCTTGGATTCCGCCTTATCTAATCTACCCACCTTGGATTCCGGATATCATTCCAGACCTCCTGTCTCACCCGACAGGCATGATTCACCCGCTTATCTCAAATATAAAGCTGACAGCGTGGTTTCTCCACTTCCGTTAATAGCCAGACAACCTGTGCTGTCGCCCCCTATCTGCCAAATACTTTTTATCTTCCCATCAAGCTTCTATGAGAAAACTTTACAGAAGTAAATGGAAGAGGTTTGTTTTTTTTTTGGGGTGCATCAAAAGCATATTGACCCCTCTTCAGCCCCTGTACAAAGTGTCCTTGACTTTTTGGCAACACTTTTCAATGAAGCAGCCATTAGAGTTCAATTAGCAGCCATCTCTAATTTTCACTTTGGATTTGAGAACTTTACCCTGGCTTCATCCAAACTTTGTAAGGCTTTCCTGAGAGGTACCCTTCTTTTGAGACCTCCTTATAAAGACCCAACTCCACCAAGAGACTTGCATTTGGTACTGCAGGCCTTAATTCAGTGCCCTTTTGAACCAGCAGCAAAATATGATCTAAAGTTTCTGACCTGGAAGACTGTCCTTTTGGTAGCCATTGCCTCTGCTAGAAGGATTTCAGAACTTCAAGTGTTGTCTTCTAAACCTCCCTACTTGATTTTTCACAGGGATAGAGTAACATTACGAACCAGTCTTTCTTTGCTTCTAAAGGTGGGGTCAGAATCTAACTTCAACCAGTCCGTTAATCTGCCAGTTTTCTTATCAAAATTTACAAAACAACGATGAATATATGTTGCACTTATTGGATGTTCACAGGCAATTACATTTTTACTTCCATCTTTCTATTTTCTTTTGTTATATGTATCAATTATTTGTTTCCTTTGCAGATTCTGAATTGGGTAAATCAGTTGAAAAATTAAACTTAGACAGAGGGCTGACAGATTATATATCATTTGTCTACAGCAAGTTGAGCCTGTCCTTACCAAAACCTTTAAAAGCCCATTCAGCTAGGTCCATGGCACCTTCTTCAGTGTTTCTGTCAGGGCTTTCATGGACGACATATTTACAGCTGCAGCTCAGGCCGATCCTCGTACCTTTATTATTCATTACAAATTGGATCTGGTCTCGAGGGGAAGAGCAGCCTTTGGCTCAACTGTGCTCAGGAATATCCTTCCTTAGAATCTAAGATTTTAGCTAGCTGGGGACTCTGTCCCTGCTGTTGAGGAATGGATGAAAATTGACAACATCAGATAAAAAAAGTTATGTACCCACCATAACATTCCATATTTGTTGTCCATTTTCATTCTTCCTCAACTCCCCTCCCACCAACCCCCCCACCCTTTTTCACAACTGATTTCTGGAAGAACGAGAATTTATATGGACACTGCTTATGTTGAGCTCCAGATAATGGCTTCTCTCAGGAATATTATTATTATATTTCTTACATTATGTCAACAAGCAAACAAGGTCTGAGGTATGTTAGGGGTTGGTGTATTATGGGTAAGGAAGGAGCATGAGAGCTTTTTAGTGGCCATGAGAACCCCAATGGTTGAGGAAGAATAAAAATGGACAACACAAATGGAAAGTTTTGATGAGTACATTTTTTATGTTAAGTCTATAACTTTCATTTTCTTTTTGTGAGAGAAAATCTGTTTTAAATAATTTTGTTGTTTCTTTTGCACAGGTCGCTACTTACTGTTTGTAGTTTGTATATGACTCTTTTGATACTTCTTCCTGTGCATTGGCCATTGGTACTGTTTTAAGGAGGTTTGCATGTTTGTATTCTTAGAATCTTAAATTCCTGTTTAGATAGAGATTTAGTTTTTTTGTCTCCTTTGCTGCAGAGATGATCAAAAAGTATGATGAAAGGTATAAGCTGATCCAGGGAATCTCTAAGAATTTTCAGCCCTCTTTATCCAAGTTTTCTAAGGGATTTTCTAACTCCTCATTGAGTTTTGGCAAAAAGCAGAATAAACATCTCAACTAAGTAGAGGTAAACAGACATTTAAGAAGAAATGGCAAAGGATTTCCAAAAATAGGGCAGTCCAACAAGTCTGAATGACTATTCAAGAGACCTTGTTACCCCCGCCACCTTGGGCCATTTTAAATTCCAGAAAGTCTGAATCTTCATTTTTCTTTTTGGCAACAGATAGTTTCAGACAAATGGGTTATGAAAGTAATTCATCAAGGTTACAGATGGCAGTGGGAGGAAATTTCTCCCTTCCAGGGGGGTCCAGAAAAGACTTTCTTGTTCCACCTGATGTTCTTCGTGTTTCACTGTTGCAGTCATCACATTTGGGTTATCTGCTTGCAGTATCCCTCAGTTGGCCTGATTATCAAAGTCTGGGTCCTGCGTCGGTTGCTGTGTCTCATCTTCCATGATGTCAGGTAGTTAGGGGTATAAAGCATGTAGCTGACACCATTACATCAGTCTTTCTTGCTGTGCGGTGCCCGAAACAGAAGCAGTTTGCAAGTGTCGGTTGGCCGACTCCTGAAATTTTCGTTTTCGAGTTTCTAAATTTATCCAGGGATAAAGCTAAGTACCCCATTGGGGAAACTTTTCCTTGCTCTAAACCAATGTCAGTAAAAGTCAGTAATTGTATTTCTTGTGGAAAGCAAATACCTCATAAAGATTTTCATTCGTACTGTATTCCTTGCCTAGGCTCTGACCACGACGTACCTCGCTTTCGGTTTTGTGCCTTATTTAAACAATGAACTATCGTCGTCGGTATAGTTACGCTTTTAAATATTTTGGTACTCGGTTCAGTTATCCAGATATGGCTTCGGTAAGCCACCCGACTACCGACATTCCAAAAAAAATTCTAAGATAAAGAAAGAGACAGGCCACCTAGGTCCAAAGCTGCTGACGACGCTTCTCCTAAGCTAGTCGCCAGTTCGCCGGTACTCATTGAGGTGCTTTCACAGCCCCTGATACACACTACTTCAGATTCACAGGCCTCTACTGAGACCCATTCGGAGTCCGGTATGCTACAAGATGCTTCAACTGTGGAACCTGCGGATGTCTCTACCTTGGATGGGTCCAAATCCGCTGTGCAGACACCGGCTTCTGAGGGTGTATTCAGGCCTACTGACTTGCATATTAAACCAACACCATCTTCTTCTTCAAGGCCTAAAACTCGATCCATGCCTAGAAAACTGACGCCCAGACTGCATGGTCAGGCCTCTATGCCTAAAAAACAAATGATAAGAATGGCTGAAGACCTTATTACCTTAATCAGGGGAGGCCAACCTTCCCCCTCTAAGAGACCTAGGACTGAATTTGCTTATGATGCTTCTGATCAGGATTCTGAAATTTCTGTTTCCTCTGATGACCAGGATATACCCTTATCTACCTTTGAGGATTCTGATGCAGAGGACTCTGTTCCCTCTGCTTCCCCTCCAGAGGATTTCCCTTTTGGTGAAATCTCTTGGGGAGCATTTTCACTGGGAAAGCCAAGATTACTCTGATTCTAAAAAGAGGCCTAGGGATTTCTTACTCCTGCCCCAACACAGGCCTTTAGCTACCCGCCCTGTGCTGGACATTTCAGATGATGCCTTTTTGGAGTCTAGCTTGGCCGCTGACTCCTTACCTCCTGCTCCCAGAAAACCAGGTAGATATTACAAGGTTCCTGACTCTCACAAGTTCCTCGTTAAAAATACTACTGCGGATCCTGAGACCATTTCACAGGGACCCAAGGGCATTAAAGCTACTACTGCAAAAAATCCTACCCCCTCTGATAGAGATTCCAGGGTGCTGAATAGATGGGGTAAAAAGGTTTACACTTCTGCAGCCTTGGCCATTAGGGCCTTAAACGGCCAGTTTCATATGTTAAAGTATCAGCAGCATATTATTGGATTGCTTAAACAGAAAATGATGTTGATTCCTGACTGTGCTGAAAATAATGATTTACAGGATTTAATGCATTCTGCTGAACAAGTTGGAAAAAAAACTTTGCAATGTGGTTTTAACTCACTAGAGACATCTTGCAGGGCTGCTGTCACTGAGTCTGTACTTACAAGGCATGCTTGGCTTAAGGAGCAATCTTTACCAGATCATGTTAAGGCTAAATTGCTGGATGCTCCCTTAAACCAGGACCACCTGTTTGACAACAAAGCAGAAGTAGTACTTAAAAAGATGGAGGAAAAAGCTAAATCTATGCAAACTGTAAAAGATTTCCTGCAAGTACAGCCTCCAAGATTTAGTAGGGATTGGCCCTCTAAGAATTGGTCCTTTCCTGCCTCTTCCAGGCCTTCTCAGTCCAAACCTAGAAAAAGCAGAACACTCAGGCTTCAGTCCCAAGGTACGCACAGGACTAAGCAGTGGGGGGCTCCCACTTCCAAAGCAAGGAGTAGTAAGACCCCCCCCCATGGTAAACTGTCTCAATGGCTTAAATTTGAAACTTCCAAGCCCTTCTCAACTGACTGCTCCTTTAGGGGGAAAGATTGCTCTGCAGGAAAAAAACTGGGAACTCATTACCCAGGACAAATGGGTTTTAAATATAGTTTCCCAGGGATACAGATTCCACTTCCACACTTTACCAACCCCAAACTGTTGGCCAGATCTACCCCTAAATCAGTGGGCAGAGGCTCAAAAGCAAGTTCTCTCTCTCTCTTAAGTATAAGGGCTATTCAAACTGTCCCAGAAGAGGAAAGGGGACAAAGTTTCTACTCAAGACTTTTACTGGTGCCCAGAAAAGACAACTCCTGGTGTCCTATCCTGGATCTCTCTGTCCTAAACATTTTTTTGGTGATCCCAAAATTCAAGATCCTAACTCATCACCAGTTGCTTCCTATCCCCGGCAAGGATTCTTGGTTGGTAACACTGGACTTAAAGGAAGCCTACCTGCACATCCCTATCAGGGAGTCTTGCAGAAGATGCCTATGCTTCAGAGCAGGCTTCATGCACTATCAGTTCTCTGAACTGCCCTTTGGCTTATCTACTGCACCCAGGGTATTCACAAAGTGCCTAGCTCCAGTCATTGCATTTTGCAGGCAAAGAAATATTCAAATATACCCATACCTGGACGATTGTCTAATTCAGGCAGAAGGCCAGGACATACTATTGAATCATCTGGCATTTGTACAAAACGTGCTAACTTCTCTGGGGTACACTATATACGAAAAGAAATCACATCTGGTACCCTGCCAACAAATCGTATTCCTGAGAGCAAGCTTGAACACAACTTACCAGATGGCTTTCCTCACGCCAGAGAAACAAGTTAATTTCACAGCTTACGTCAAACTGATGGCCACAAAGACCCTGCTATCTGCAAGACCAATACTGCAAGCCTTGGGGTTTATGGCCTCCTGCATTCTCCTAATTCCATATGCATGACTGCATATGAGGAAACTACAATGGTATCTAAAACGCCTATGGTGTCAACATTCTCAGGATCTAGAAGCAATGATTCCTATCATACCTTGCCTACAGTTAGAGTTCCTTTGGTGGGCAGAGGCCTGCCACCAAAACAAGGGGCTGCCTTTCACTCTACCCCCTGCCACCCAAACCCTAACAACAGACATATCAGACTATGCATGGGGGGCTCACTTGGCAGGGAAGTGCATTCAGAACAAATGGAACCCAAGTCAAATGCACCTGCATATCAATCAAAAAGAAATGTTAGCTGTACGGAATGCTGTGACAGCCTTCAAGGACCACATTCTTCCAGGACAATTAATGATTAAGACGGACAACACCAGTCTTATGTTGTACATAAACAAGCAGGGGGGAACCCACTCATACCCTCTCTGCAGACTAGCCATGGCTCTGTGGAACACAGCCTTGGGCTACCAAGTGCACCTACAGGCTCAGTTCCTGCCAGGAAAGCTAAATACACTGGCAGATGATCTAAGCAGAAATCTCATGGACCCACACGAGTGGAAACTGGAACCAAAGACATTCAACATGTTGATAAAAAAATGGGGTAGTCTAGAGATACACCTGTTTGCCTCCCCCCAGAACTACCAATTGGACAAATTCTGCACAAGGACTCCCCGAAAAAAAGCTTGGAAAGTGGATGCCCTGTCCTTCACCTGGAAAAATCTATCAGTTTTTGCCTTTCCTCCTCTCCAAGGTACTACTAAAGATCAGACAGGACAAACCAAGTACGATACTGATTGCACCAGACTGGCCACGGCAACACTGGTACCCCCTCTTACGCAGTGTGTCACTGCTGGCACCATGGCACCTGCTTCAGACCTCTACCCTGCTATCCCAGCAGAAGGGCCAGATTCTGCACCCTTGGCTTCAAACCCTGAACCTGGTAGCCTGGCTGATTTCCTGATCACTCCGTTACCATTCCTCAGTAAACAAGTGTTGGATGTCATTCTGGAGACAAGGAGGCCTAGTACTAGAAAATCGTATGCTGAAAAATGGAAAAGATTCTCTTCCTGGAACCAAACTCAGGAGATGGGCACAGCAGTGTCCAATTTACCTCAGATACTTCAATACTTAACTGAGATGCTTCACGAGGGTCTTTCCTTTTCCTCCATCAAAATTCATGCTTCAGCCATTTTAGCTCATTACAACACAGAACCACCCCTCTTCTCTCATCCACTGCTCAAGCAGTTCCTTAGATGGGCCAAAAAACTTAAGACCATCCAGGAGAGCCCCTACTCTAGCCTGGGACCTTAACTTTGTATTGGAAAAACTTAGTCTACTTCCTTTTGAGCCAGCTGCAAGTGCAGAGTTGAAATTCCTTTCTTGGAAAACAGCCTTCCTTTTAGCCATCACTTCAGCTAGAAGAGTGTCTGAATTACAGGCCCTTATGGCAGTGGAGCTTTTCATCATCTTTCATGCGGACAGGGTGTCCCTCAGGACCAATCCCTCTTTCATGCCCAAGGTAGTATCCAGTGTGGCTCTTAATCAGTCCATTCATTTGCCAACCTTCTTTTCTAATCAACAGAACAAATGGGAACGGATACTGCACTCTTTAGATGTGCACAGACAACTTGGATTTTACTTGGACAGGACTAAACCTCTCAGGAAATCTGAAAAGCTGCTGGTGACATTTGCTGCAGGGGCAGAGGGGAAGGCCATTTCAAAGCAAACCATTTCTAAATGGATAGGTTGTTGCATTCATTTCTGCTATAAGCACCATGGAAAACCTATCCCACAGAGGATAAGACCACATTCAATCAGGGCTGCATCTACCTCTACAGCCTTTCTCAGAGGTGTCCCTACCAGGAACATCCTAGAAGCTGCTACCTGGAGTTCTGTACATGCCTTCACCAAGCATTACCATTTGCCAATTTTCTCTAAATCCAGAGCTGGTTTTGCCACTGCAGTCTTGCAGGGCCTTATAGCTGGTCCTATCTAAATCCCTCCTCCCATCCTTAGCTTTGGGAATCTACCCAAATGTGATGACTGCAACAGTGAAACACGAAGAACATAGTGCAGTTGTGTACACTCACCATAAATGTAGATGTTGGTGTGTATTCACTGTTGCAGTCCTGGTTACCCTCCCTCCAGCCCCCTGACTTCTTTTGGCTATACATCTATTCCTTTTTACTAAGCTTAAAAGCTTTTTGGTGTATTTGCTTTTTTGTTGGAGGTATAACCTTGTTTATATATATTTAATTGCTTCCCATTAAGGGGGAACCTGACATCTGGGGCAAGAAAAACTGATGTAATGACGTCAGCTGCATGCTTTATACCCCTGACTACCTGATGTCATGGAAGATGAGACAGCAACCGATGCAAGACCCAAGACTTTGATAATCAGGCCGACTGAGGGCTACTGCAAGCAGATAACCCAAATGTGATGACTGCAACAGTGAATACACTCAAACATCTACATTTATGGTAAGTGTACACAACTGTACTTTCTTCATCACATGCTGTCCCAAGGAGTAATAAAACCAGGTGTGGAAGGATTTTTATTCAAGAATGTTCTTAATGCCAAAAAAAAATGCTTGGCGATCAATTCTATACATTTCCCTCCTAAACCTGTTTGTGGTAATGCCCATTTTCAAATTGATGGCACTTCACAGCCTGTTTACTTCATCTTCATCTTTCAGGTTTCCTGGTAACACTAGACTTAAAAGATATTTATCATAACATCAGCATTCATCCAAACTTCAGGCCTTTCTTAATTTTTTTTGTGTGTCTGGATCAAATTATCCAGTTCTCTGCCTTACCCTTTGGACTGGATAGAAGGAAGCTTCTTTGTTCACCGGTGGGAGTGGGGAGCTTTGAGCAGCCTATCTGTCCCTGGAGGAGTGACCTCAGCACAAGATCTTGTTGTTTATTGGCCATTTTGGGCCATTTCCTAGCTCTTTCAAGTCCCCTGTTTAAAAACCTGCTTTGGCGCAGTTTTTGCGCTTGTTTCTGACTCAGCAAGCTCCTCGTGGTCCTGCAGAGTGGTGCTAGCAGCAGAGAGACGAAAAAGAGTGACTGCTACCAGATTTTAAGTACCTTTTTCTGCCTTTACCTTTGCGACTGTCTATTCTCACTGAAAAGCGAGTAATAACTGCTATTTTTGCTAGATTTAAGCTTGTTTTTGCATTTTATTCAATACCTGCACTTTTAAGTTTGTCTTGTTGTTGATTTAACTGTTGAGGCTGCCCACTCAAGTGCGCTAGCCTGTGTAAAGTTTTTCTGTGCATTTCTCCTGTTGCCTGCTGAAAAAAGAAAAAAACAAAAAAAAAATATTCTTGTTTTCCCGCCTTTCCTGAGTTGGAATAGTCCCTAATACAGATTTGCTCAATTCTGGACTTTTAAATAGTTCCTGTGTTGCCCATTTCCTTACTTGGATAGAAGGAAGCTTCTTTGTTCACCAGTGGGAGTGGGGAGCTGTGAGCAGCCTATCTGTCCCTGGAGGAGTGACCTCAGCACAAAATCTTGTTGTTTATTGGTCGTTTTGGGCCATTTCCTAGCTCTTTCAAGTCCCCTTTTTAAAAACCTGCTTTAATGCGGTTTTGCACGATTTCGCGCATAGTGCAGCGCCACCTAAACAGGTTTAGACTATTACTGGCTCCACAAAGTCTGCTCTTCATTTTTTCCCTAGGAACTGGTCTGTATCTCTAAAAGAAGCACTCTATTCTCACTATCTCTAAAGAAGCACTCTATTCTCACTTTATAAGCTTCTCACCTGCACTTAAGAAGAAATTAAAGCACCAAATCTCTTATACTCTTCTAAATCCAAACTTAAAAGGAATTAAAGCACTAAATCCTCTCTTATACTCTTCTAAATCCTCCTAGAACAGTCAAAAGTAGAAATCACAAATATCCGGGCATGTCCAAAGGACAATTTCATGTGTACTCTCCAGTCCAGTTGGTAAATATGGGAATTTTAAGGCAGTGTTACAACTGTCTTATATACACAGACAACCCTGTTCTCCTCCAAAAAAGCTCAAATATATGTGAGAGATGCAACTACATTGCCAAACTGGAGGATGAGCACTTTCAAACCATGACTAGCACAGTCAATCAGGAGAAGAAGGTAACTGCACACATCACAAATCCAGTCTCACATAGACCTATAGAAAAAAAAGACCAAACACACAAAAACATACTCGGAGGCTCTAAATAAAAACCTGCCTAAGCAACAGAGACCTCCAAAGCATACCACCAAACAACTGCCATCACACAACAATACCCACGTATCACATAGTCCACAAAGTCAGTGTGCCACACAGTCCCAGCCCATAAGGCTAAACAATACACCAAATAAACTTGTAATAGGTGACTCTATAGTCAGACACACTGATGTCCCACTCACCAGGCTAAACAAGGAGAAGGTCACTGTAAGTTGTCTGTCGGGTGCCAGGATCCACCACATAACACACGCACTCAGGTCACTCCAAAGCAAGTACAAATATGACTCCGTCATTGTCCATGCAGGTGTGAATGACCTGAAATGTACCTCCCTGGACTACATGAAAAGAGACATAGAGGAGCTCTCTGATCATGTAGCCCAGGCTGGTATGCCCCTGACCTTGAGTAGCATCTTACCCTCACCAAGAATGATGCCACAGTATAAAGAAAAAATGTCAAATTTTAACAGTTGGTTAAAATATTGGTGTCACTCAAAGGGGATCCATTGTCTGTCAGCCTGGGATGACATGCTCGACAAGCCATGCTGCTTCGCTAGGGACGGCTTGCACCTGTCACCCCTGGGCTTTCGAATACTGGCTAAGGCTCCTGCCACCCGCATAGTGCCTTTTTTAGGCAAGGCTCAAAAGACAAACCCACCTCCATAGAAAATACAGAGAAAAAGAAACTAAGGTAATGCTACTCAATGCCAGAAGTCTAAACCTCAAAATGCACTCACTTGAGACTCTCCTCAGTATGGAGAACATCGATGTCTGTGCGGTAACAGAGACCTGGTTCAAGGCTCCAGAGAGCACCCCAGCACTACCAGGTTACACTTCATACCATGCTTTCCGGCCACAAAGCTCGGACCGAACCACAAAAGGAGGGGGAGTATCCATATATATCAAAAATACCCACACCTCCAGGTTAGTAGCACTGCACGAAGCAACAGAAACCATCCACGTGTAACTAACAGTGGGCAAAACTGCATTTCAGTTTATAGCCTGCTACAGACCACCCTCCCAAACTCAAGAACCCCACTCGGCCTTCCTGAAAACACTGGAGAACATGAAAGTCTCTCCAAACACCATCATATTGGGTGACTTCAACTACCCAAACATTGACTGGGTAAACTACTCAAGCCCACACACCCTTGCCCAAAGGTTCCTAGAGTTTATAAACTCAAATGCTATGGAACAACTGGTCAATACCCCCACAAGAGGGGATAACATATTGGACTGGTCATCACAAACATAGGGACGCTATGTTCCACACCAGAGGTATACCCCTCACTGGTAAGATCAGACCACAAATTAATCTCACTGGACATCCATATCCCGTCCCCACCCCAGCCAAGGTAACCACGGTGAAGAACTTCTCAAAAGCAAACTTCACACTTCTCAAAACTGAGGTGGAAACCTTCAAAGCCCCTGGGCCAGTGTAAAACACGGCTCAAACCGCAGAATCCTTCGCAAATGCATTCTATGGACACCTGCAGGAATGCATGGGTCGTGCCATCCCAAATAAAACCAAGACTCACTCCTCCAAGGGCAGGAGACCTGTCTGGTGGACCCCGGCCATAAATAAGCTGTACAACAAAAGGAGGAAGCTACTACATGATAGAGCAAGATCCCAAAAAGGGAAGGCAACTCTGATCATTACCAGCAAGAAGCTACGATCCCTCATAAAATCATCTAAGGCCATCTTCGAAAGAAAAATTGCACAAGATACTAAGGACAACCACAAGGCATTCTTTAGTTATGTCAGGAACCTGGGCGGCAACTCCCAGATATGCTCCGATTTAGTGCAAAACGACAAAAAATACACTGAACCAACAGACATTGCCAACATCCTGGCAGACAGATTCAGTGCAAATCCCCCCCCACCCCCCCAAAAGAGCAAATCTCCATCCCAACAGAGTGTAACCTCCCAGACATCACAGATGATCAGGTGAGAGCTGCCCTCTCCAAATCAAAAAACACAGCATCAGTGGGACCAGACGGTGTCCCGGGATGCATCCTACTCGAGCTACAAGATGAGCTAAACCCTCACCTAAAGTCCCTGTTCAACCTCAGCCTTACCACAGGATATGTACCCAAGGAATGGCGTACAGCAACGGTGGTCCCGCTCCACAAGGGAGGTGCCACAACGGACCCCAGTAACTATCGCCCTATAAGCCTGACTAGCCTGGTCTGCAAAGCTATGGAGCGTATCATCATGGAACTCATAAACAATGATATCGGCACCCTTCAGACACTGGATCCTACCCAGTTCGGCTTCATTAAGGGCAGGTCTTGCCTCTTGAACCTGGTCGGCTTCTTTGAAACAGTTACCAGGGCCATGGACGAAGGGAAAGTGGTCCACACAGCCCACCTGGACCTCGCAAAGGCCTTCGACACAATACCCCACTCTGGTATCATAAATAAGCTTACCAGCTTAAATATCAACCCCTATGTCACACGATGGGTTGCAAACTGGCTCAGGGATAGAACTCACGCAGTCAGAATTGCAGGAACCTTGTCAGACTCTAAACCAGTTACAAGTGGAGTTCCACAAGGCTTAGTCCTGGGACCTCTCTTGTTCGGTATTTACTTTTCTGAGGTACAGGCAAACACGAGAGGACTATGGCTGATGAAGTTCACAGATGACTGCAAACTAGGTGCCATAATAGACTCCCTGGCTGACACAAGCATTCTCCAAAAGGGTCTCACAGAGACAGATAACTGGTGCCAGAGTCATGGCCTAAAGCTAAATGCAAAAAAAATGCATTGTCATCCCCTTTGGGAAAAACAAAGTGCCCACAGACTACCACATAGGAGGTAACACACTAAGTACGGAGGAAGTAATTAGGGACTTGGGAACCCAAGTAGATAGTAATCTCTCTTTTGACAACCACATTGTCAAAGTGGTCAGAAAGACCTTCTATATAGCCCACCTCATCACGAAAGGTTTCACATCTAGATCAAGTGAGGTCGTTGTACCACTCTATTCATCACTCATCAGGCCCATAATTGAATACAATGCCCCATTTGGGATGTACCTTACCCGACACCTGCAGCAACTAGAAAGACCCCAAAAGTACCTCACCAAGAGGATAAAGGGACTCAACAGATGCCCTATGCTATCAGGCTAAAGAAACTCCGGCTCTACTCAGTTGCTTACCGCCTACTCAGGGGTGACCTGTGCCTGACTTATAAAGCCATGTCCAACCCAGAATTAATGGACATGCTCCATCTCAAGAAATCCAAATCCCTTAGAGCTACACGTTCTAGAGACTTAAATCTGAGCACAGAAATAAGTAGGACATGCTGGAGGGACAGATTCATATCCCAGGGACTCCCATCACTCTGGAACAAAATCCCAGTCCAGGTTAGGCAGAGCCCCTCACTGACCCTCTTCAAGAGAAATCATGACGAGTAGATGGGAGACCGTAAGTATACCCCCGGGATCACTTCTGGGTCCCTGCTAGACAGAGGCACAATAAATTAACCGTAAAGGGACAATATTCTGTGACCTACTATTCATAGGCACAGTCTACAAATCTAAAAGGGTGGTGAAAGCCAAACACACTCTGGCTAGGCTTGTAAATGCCCTAGGGCAGATAGCCTAGTATCAACCTATGACTATCCACTGTATTAAACTTAACATGTCTGCAGCTTGTTTCAGGCTACAGGGTATCAACACTTTTCCATATTTAGACATGTTGCTTATCTTTCCAGTCTTTTTCAAAGTGCCAGAATCTGTCTTTCTTAGGTGAGAGATTTCTTACACAAGTTGGGATTCCAAGAGGGCATTCAAAAGTCTTTCTTGATGCCTTCACATAGGATTGTGTTCCTAGGATGTCAACTAGACACCTCAGACTAAAGAAATTTTCCTCCACAGGAAAAAATATATATCTTAATCCATTTCTAAGGTTTTCCATTCAAACTTCAGTCACTGTGAGAAGAATACCCTTCTCCTTCCCTCCCTGTTCCAAAGCAGTAAGTCAACACAGACTCCTTAGACTTTGCTTGGGGAGCAGTTTCAGGAGGAATATAAATGCAGGGTATATGGGACACCAAGGACAGACGTATGTATGTGAACATCAAGGAGATGGTTGTCCTGATTAAGGCACTCAGCTCTCAGAATCATCTTTGGCCCTCAGGACTTCTTCAGGTTGTTACAGGCAGTATCACAGTGAAGTGGAACATCAGCAAGCAGGGGGGATCCAGATTTGCCCTTTTTACACACTGGCCATGATAGTTTCGGATATAGCTTGAAAGCATAGATCTGATGTTGTAAATCTTCACCTTATCCTTGACTGTGGGTTCTGTTCCGAACCTCGGAACCAACTCGGCCATTATTGCAGCTTGCGCCTTCCAAAAACTCTTGAGCTAAGCTCGACTCATAATGCTCTTCACAATATTACCTCAGATCTCCTTTGCTGCTTCAATGTGCCAGAAGCATTCTCTCCTCTGAGCTCTCGAGCGACAGCTAAATTTTCTAAAACTGTAAATTTTCGATACCTTTCATTTATCTTTGTTAACTTTCTTCTTTCAACTACTCACTCCTATATTATATAGCTTGTCTTGTGTGTGTGTTTGTGTGTGTGTGCACGCGCGCGCAACCCTTTTCATTAATTTATCAGTTCAGTAGTTTCTTTGTGCCATCGTTGGTACTTTTCCCTTTACCCTTACCGGTATTTCATGAGTACCATTGCTGGTACTACTTTCCTTTGTTTAGAACTTCTGGCTTCAAAAGGTGTCAGAAAGGTGATAGAAAGCTTCCTAACTCAGATGGACACACACTCTGTGTTTACTGTTTAGGGGTAGTACATTTGCAGGAAGACTGTGCCATTTGTCACAGTTTTAGACATAGGGCACTAATCAACCTCAGAAATAAACTTATCCTGCAAAGACTTCTGAAGTCAGAATTTGACAAGGCCTTATCTGGTTCCAAAACAGAAGCAAGTTCACCTTCTTCTTCTTCTAGTAAGCAGGAGAAGCCTAAAAAAAAAAGTCAGTTAGTTCCAACTTTTTCTTCGGAACCATCATTTAAAATGGCCAAGCAAGACTTCCACGGTTCCTAGAGTTTCCTCGGAACCAGTGGGTCAGATTACTCAATCTTCATTGCCGTTGGTGCTGGTTTCTGCACCAACTACTTCAGCGCCGATGTCAGCTACGGACTCTTCCTCTTTGATGCTGACCAAACCCCCCAAACTGTAGGAGTTTTCTTTTAAGAAATTGCCATGTATCAGATAGCACCCACAATGCACCTCTTTTTGAATGGTCGGCCCAGTCCATTTCTGAAGAAACATTCATCCAGGTCTCCTTTAGTTTCTTCCATCCGATACACCAAGAGTTGAAAAGAATCTGTTATCATGAGATTGGTGGGTCAGCTCCTTGCAGCAAGGGGGTTACCTCCTTCTATGGTTCCTAGCAACATTAGCTCTGGAACCTTGCCTACTTCCATTCCAGACTTTATTCCTCCTTCCACTCCAACTGAACCTTCGGTGCCCGTAGTACCGACCTTCCCAGGTTTGACTGTTTCGGTGCTGGTCACAGCTCCTTCTCCGGCAATGTTAACTACCCTGAGTTCTTTGGGTTTGTCGATCCTGAGACTTCCCGGGGTCAGAGCTTCGTTGCTGGCTCCAGGGCGCAGGGTTCAACTCCGGTCTTTTGGGACCCATCCATGCCCCTCAGTGCTTCAGCATATGCAAGCTTGGGTCATTCTTCGACTTCGAGGCTGCTTCCTCGGTGCAGGGTGGGACCACAGTTATGAAGGAGTCTGTTTTGGTTCCAGGCTCACATCCTTCTATGGGGTTGGGGGGGTAGGACTGCCTTCCAGGCCATGGAGAGCACCTTGCCCATTGTGGGTAGTCAGTCTATGTCTTGTCAGACCAAATCTCTTGTCCTTCCCGTCAACTGGAGCTTCCCTCAGTCTCTTCCTTGGGACAGAGGGCTCAAAAGACTCAGGATCAAACCAAAGTGGTTATGTTTTCCTCGGATACTTTTCCGGAGCATCGCACTGAAGAGGTACCTGCAAAGAGAAAGTGCAAGAGGAAGCACTTGGACTCTCCTGAGGAGTCATTCACAGAAGACACTGATTTTGATGAAGGGGACAGTTCTCCCAAGTCACCCCCTGATGATGTTTCCTTCAGGGACATCCTAGAGATCCTGAAGCAGAGGGGTGGCTGGACTTTCTCCAACCTTCCTCAGAGGAATCGGTATACCTGAAGGCTTTTTGTGCCCAGCCCTCTATCTCTTGGATTTCTCCACCCGCTGATGATCTCATTAAATTGATAGGTCAGCGGGCCTGGAAGTTACCTGATTCTATTGAGCCAATTCCTAAAATTCCAGACCATATTATTTCAGCCCCTCAGGATAAGCAACACCGGGTCAAGGGAATTCCTGTACACACCATGGTGATAGTGGTAGCCACAAAAAAGGAATTTGCCGGCGAAAGTCCTACTATTCATCCTCCTAATAAAGAGTCTAAGGCAGTGAATAGATTTTTAAAGTGCGCTTTTGTCTCATCGACCTTCGCTCTCATGTCCTTGAATTTCATAGCATATTTTATGAGACTACAAAGAGATCTGATTAAAGAGTTATCAGATGCTCTGTCAGGAGCAGTCGCTGAAGGAGTCCGAGACAAAGAGGCTTCTCAGCTTGCCACCCTTGAATCTATTTCCAACTTGTCCATGAGGCTAATTGCACATACCACCGAAGGGACGACGAAAACAACGGGTTCAGGTGTAGCCATCAGGAGACGCACCTGGGTGCAGTTATGTGAGTTCGTGGAGCCATTTAAGTCTTCTTTTGTCAATGCTCTGTTTAACGGAACATCTCTATTTGGTCCCAAAGTTAAAGATACTCTAGCCAGATGTGAAAAAGATGGGAAGACTCTTTCCTCTATGGCGTAGGCTTTTCCATTCCTCAACGACCTTATTCCAGGAACCAGAGGAGTGTGAGGCTATGGTTCAAGAAGTCCCAAGGGCCTTTCCAAGACTCATGTGGCAACAACTTCTCCCGGGGCAGAGGGGGAGGTAATAATGGAAGATGCCTTGGAAGGAGCAGAGGTGGCCCGCAGAATTAGGGTTCCAGGGATTCTGTCCCTGGGAACTCCTGTCAGCATTCCTGAACCAAGGTCTGATTGCTGTCCTCTGGAGGCAGTCGGGAGGGGGGGGTGATTATCCCTGCACCAATCTGCCTGGCTAAGGATAACAATGGATAATTAGGTGCAGAGGATATAAAATCCCTTTCCAAGGACAATCGAAGAGAGTGATCAAAATCCTGGACACTGGATATTCCACCTAGTCACAGAGATGCAGCAGTCTTAGAAATTCAAAAACTGCTTAACAAAAGAGCCATCCAAGCAGTGACCCCCAGACCAGATAGGATCCTGAATTTACTCAAGATTCTTTTTAGTGACAAAGAAGACAGAGGACTGGAGATCAAGCTTGGATATTGGTCTGCTGAACAAATCATTTCAACAAACCAAATTTCGGATGGTCACTGTTCAGTCTATACTTCTTGGAAAAAGACGATTGGATGTGCTCAGTAGATCTTCAGGACGCATATTACCATATAAAGATGGACAAATGGTCCAGAAGAGTTCTGCAGTTCTGGCTGGGAGCCAGTCACTATCAGTTCAGTACACTGTCCTTTGGTCTCACCACAGCCTTCAGGGTGTTCACCAAATGCATGGCAGTGGTAGTAGATCATCTCAGACTGCTAGGATTCTGACTGTTTCCATATCTAGACAACTGGCTCCTTACCACTCCCACCAGGCATCTACTCATAGAGATGGAAGACTGTACTCTTCTCCTTTGCTTCAACTTGGGAATCACTATAAATTACGAAAAGTCTCATCTAGATCCATCTCAACAATTGGAATTCATTGGAGCAATGCTCAACACTATCACAGGCATTGCGTCTATTCCCATAGAAAGACTTCAAAAGATAAGATGTCAAGTCAGCCAGGTCATTCACAACAACAAAGTACCAACAAGCCTCTTTTTACAAACTCTAGGGTCAATGGCAGCCTCTATCACTCTAGTCCCCCCAGTGAGATATCACATGTGAATTCTTTAATGGCTTTTAGCATCTCAGTTGTCCTTACTAAATCAACCAATGTCCCATTTGATTACTATCACCAACCATTGCAAGGAAGATCTGATTTGGTAACTTCACTCCAACAAAATCTTTTTGGGCCATCCTTTTGTTCCCCATCAATCCCAAGCCATAGTGACCACGGATGCATCTCGGATGGGGTGGGGGGCATGATCTGTGAAAGACAGTCCAAGGCACATGGTCCCAACAGGAGGCCATTCTGCATATTAGTGTTCTAGAGACAAGGGAGGTGCTGTTGGCATTGCAGGCATTTCAAGCTACCTTTCCCCTGGGAACAGTTGAAGTTCAAACAAACAGTATGTCAGTAGTTTGGTACATCAACAAGCAAGAGACAACCAGGTCTTAACCCTTTTTGTTGAGGCAGTTTCTTCCAGCCATTTTCTACAAGCAATGCATATTCTGGGGACTTCCAGCGTGATTGCAGACAAACTGAGCAAGACCAGCTGTTCTGTCACTGGGGCCAACCAACAGGTCGAAGAACAGAATAATTCTCATCGCCCCATTCTGGCCTTGACAGATCTGGTTTCCCTTCCTTTAGCCTCATCTACTTCGAAAACCTTGGATTCTATAGACCCAGCTCCAGACCTATTGTCCCATCCAGAGGGACTGGTTCATCTGAATCTTCAACATCTCATGCTTACTGCATGGCTTCTCCAGTTCCCATGATTGCCAGACACTGTCATTCCCACGGTTCAGCGCATCGTTTTAGCTTACCACAAACCTTCAACAAGAAAATTGTACCTTAACAAGTGGCAGGAATTTGCTAAATGATCATCAAATTTTAATCTTGACTCATATTCTGCACCTGTTGATAAAGTCCTGGAATTTTCTACTTTGCTCTTTGATGCAGGAGCATCTGCCTCTACTGTTCGGGTGCATCTTGCTGCAATCTCTAACTTTCATATTGGTTTAAATGGTTCATCCCTTATGTCCCATAAGCTGTGCAAAGCATTTTTGAAAGGAACCTTATTGCTCAGACCTCCATATAAAGAACCTTTTGCACCTTGGGATTTTCTGGTGCTTCAGTGTCTTATTTGCTCTCTCTTTAAACCTTCTGCAAGTTGTGACTTGACGTTTTTATCCTGGAAAGCTTTGTTCTCGACAGCTATTACCTCTGTTAGAAGGATATCTGAAGTACAGGCCTTATCCATCAAACACTCCCTGTTTAATTTTTCATAAGGACAAGGTCTCCCTGTGAACAAATCCTTCCTTCCTACCAAAGGTTGTGTCTGAAACAAATATTAATCAGACTATGCAACTCCCATTCTTTTTTCCCAACTTCTTGAATAAAGGGGAGTACTGTCTGCATTTGCTAGATGTGCACAGATAATTACTTTTCTGTCTTCACATAACTAAAGAATTAAAAAAATCCAATCAGCTGTGTGTTTCCTTTTCTTCAGTTACCTTGGGAAATACCAGTGTCTAAAGTTACTCTTGCTAAATGGCCTAGAGATTGTATCACCTTTGTTTAGGACAAAAAGGGAATGCATCTACCAGGACCTGTAAAAGCTCATTAAACTAGAGCACAAGCAGCTTCAGCAGTTTTTCATGCCAAAGCTCCCTTAGATGATATTTGTGCAGCAGTGACTTAGGCATCTCCTCACACATTTATTACCCATTACAAACTGGATGTGGTCTAGGGGATGTGCATCGTTTGGCTCGATGGTGCTCAGGCATATTCTTCCGTGAGACCTCTCAGGGTTCAAGTAGCTAGGGAATCTGTCCCACAGTCAAGGATAAGGTGATTGACAACATCAGATAAAGAAGTTATGTCTTACCATAATGTTCCATCTGTGTTGTCGATCTTCACTTATCCTTTGTATTCCCACCCTGTTTCTCCCTACCTTTAGGTCTCTTGGTGGATTGGACCTTTCCAAAGATTGGCTTTCTTTATAGAGATACAAATATGGCCTCTGATCTGTAATTTAATGTCTGTCACTATTGTTTTCAGACTCCATCTGAGGTAATCTTTTGATATGGGTAGAACTTCGCTTGAGAGTTTTTGGAAGGAGCGAGCTGGAATAACGGCTGAGTCAGTTCCGAGGTTCGGAACCGAACCCACAGTCAAGGATAAGTGAAGATCGACAACACAGATGGAATGTTATGGTAAGACATAAGTTCTTTTTTTACTCTGCAGGCATCCTACATTCCATCAGAACAAACTTGCTTGGCAGGCAAACTGAGTAGGACCAAGGCATACCCTCATATATGGAAATAAAGTCATGGGGTCTTCTAAGATTTGATCCATTTTTCCAGAGTTCCTCAAGTATAGACCTCTTTGCCTCCTCTCTGAACAATCAACTGGTAAGATTCTGTTCCAGGACTCCATGCAAGAAGGCCGGAAAGACAACTGGCTTTTCTTTTCCTTGGACAAAAATGTTCCTGTATGCTTTTCCACCCTTTTCATTAATATCCGAGGGTACTTCTGAAGACTCCAAAGAAATCCCCTAAGATCATTGTAGTGATTCCCTTCTGCCCCAGAAAACCATGGTTCTCCTTCTTTTTGGAAATGGCTAGGGTTAATTACCAAAAGCTTTCTCACAGACTGTATCTAATCACTCGAGAACAGGGGTGTTTAATACATCCTGACATCAGCCAACTTCAGTTGACTGCCTGGATGATTGGTTTTAATTCCTTTTAGACATCTGTTTGTTGAGGATATGTAGCAGGTATTAATGGAGGCAAGAAAGCCTGCTACTAGAAAACCATGTATTAGCAAATGCAAAAGGTTTTCTAGTTAGTGGCAAGGGCTGCTGGTTTTACAGTGTTTGTGTGAATTACTGTTTTATGGCCTTTCATATTCCTCTGTCAGGGTTCATTTATATGCCATTTCAGC
This sequence comes from Protopterus annectens, assembly GCF_019279795.1. Lineage (NCBI taxonomy): Eukaryota > Metazoa > Chordata > Ceratodontiformes > Protopteridae > Protopterus > Protopterus annectens. The sequence continues at coordinate 102,882,143 of NC_056737.1, forward strand.
TTGTCTGCCCATGGATCCTCCTCTTTCAGTGAAGTCTCATGTCGAAATGTATCTGAAATGGATTTTGCACAAGAGGCCTGCAAGTAAACTGGTGGCCCTTCCTTGGGATCTTAATTTTGTTTTAGAGTAGCTAATACTTGCTCCATTTGAACCAGCTAACCTGGCTGACTTGAGCTTCTTAACATGGAAAACAGTTGTACTGAAAGATCTCACTTCTGCAAGAAGAGTGTCTGGGTTGCAAGCCCTTATGGTGAGTCAACCCTGTCTTATTTTCCATAGGGACAAGGTTTCTTTGAGAACTAATACTTCTTTTATGCCTAAAGTTTAAGCCAAACTATCCATCTCCCCATTTTCTTTCTTGAACCTAAAATTGAAGAAGAAAACTAGCTATGAAAACAGAATTGCAGCAGAGAGTAAAGGCAACCACAAGGCCTTCTATAGTTATGTAAAGAATCTCCATGGCAATACCCAGATTTGCTCTGAGCTACTGCACGATGGTACCTCCTACACCGAGCCAACAGATATTGTTAATGTAATGGCCAACAGATTCAGTGCCAACTTTACCCCCCCCCCCCCCCCAAGGACCAATCACAATACCAGTAGATTGCCAGACACCCAGTATTAGTGCTGCACAGGTTAAAACAGCACCGTCCAAGGCCAAGAATACAGCTTTTATGGGACCTGACAATATCCCTAGCTGTGTTCTACATTAAGTACAGAATGAACTTGCACCTCATCTATGTGCCCTCTTCAATCACAGCCTCAACTCAGGCTTTGTCCCTACCGAATGGCGCACTGCTACAGTCATCCCTCTCCACAAAGGAGGAGTGACTACAGACCCTGGGAACTATCGCCCCATTAGCTTGACGAGTCTGATATGCAAAGCTATGGAAAGCATCACCATGGACCTAGTAAACAAAGATATAAGGAATCTCCAAACTCTGGATCCCACACAATTTGGTTTTGTGAAGGATAGATCATGCCTGCTCAACTTGGTCGATTTCAAGTCAGTCACCAGAGCTGTGGATGAAGGCATGGTGGTTCATACAGCCTACCTTGATCTGGCCAAGGCCTTTGATACCATTACCCACCCAGGAATCATTCCCCACCCAGGAATCATAGAAAAAGTCACTAAGCTGGGCATCAACCGCTGTATCCACTAGGTGGGTTGCAAACTGGCTCACAAAACCCACAGTGTGAAAGTAGCTGACTCCCAAGTCAGACTACCGAATAGTCACGAGTGGAGTCCCACAGGGTTCGGTCCTGGGTCCTCTCCTGTTTGGTATCTTACTTCTCTGAAGTCCAGGCCAACACAAAAGGGACTCTGGCTGGCAAAGTTCATAGACAATTGCAAGTTGGGAGCTATTATTAACTCCCCATGTGATGTTGACATCCTACAGAAATTCCTCACTGAGACCAACAACTGCTGTCAGAACCATGGCCTTAAGCTCAATGCCAAAAAATGTGTTGTCACCCCCTTTGGGAAAAACCCAGTTCCCATGAATTACCACATTGATGGTAGTCCACTGAACACAGAAGGTGTTATAAGAGATCTGAGAACACAGGTTCTATTTTGACAATCACATTGCCACTGTGGTCAGAAAGTCCTTCTATGTGGCACATCTCATTGCTAAGGGTTTTACATCCAGGAAGAAAGAGGTCATTGTCTCCCTCTACTCTTCCCTTATTAGACCAGTCGAGTACAATGCCCCCATTTGGGATGTACCTCACTAGACACCTGCAATAACTGGAGAGGCCAAAAAAGTACCTCACAAAGAGGATCCTAGGCCTTAAATAGTTGTCCTATATGGACAGACTCAAAAATTTCCAACTATTCTCTGTCTCATATCGCCTACTTAGAGGTGATCTCTGCTTGACTTACAAAGCCATGTCTGACCCAGCTCTGTTTGAAATGCTACATCTAAAGAAATACCAATCCCTCCATACCACACACTCCAGAGACCTCAACCTCATTACCACAATCAACAGAGCATGCTGGAGGGGACGGGTTCATAACCCACAGACTGCCCATGCTATGGAATGCTCCCATACATGTCAAAAAGACCATCTCACTGGCCCTCTTCAAGAGAAATCTTGATGAGTTGATAGGAAATAGAAAATTCATCCCGGGGATCACTCCAGTGGCTCTACTCGACAGAAGCACTGGGAACTAAGGTCAGATGGCACAATGCCAGTGTAATCTTATGGGCTAGGCTTGTAAAGGCTCCAGGGCCATTAGCCTAGTACATACCTATGAACCTAAAGGATACTCCACACCTTGTCTATCCAGAGACAACTTGGGTACTGTCTTGACAGAAGTACATTTTTCAGATCTTCTGATAAATTGTTAATGTCTTGTAAATGTAAGAAGAAGGGACAACCTCTGTCAAAACAGACCTGCTTATAAATGGTTGTCGAAGGCTGATACCTTTTGTTATACTCACCATGACAAAACTTTTCCAGGCAGGGTCAAGGCCCACTGTACCAGGGCCTTGACTTCATCTGTTTTGGAAAGGGTTGGATTCTAGACATATTCTAGATGCTGCTGCGTGGTCCTCTGTACATACTTTTACAAAGCACTGTATGCTTGGTTCCTTCTCTAGGTCCAGATCAGGCATTGTTAGGATGATTCCTAGACTTTTCTCCTTCCATCCCTCCAGTGTAGTAAGCTAGGGTAATCTATCCATGTAGCTAAGGCTACTGCAACTGTGATCAATATGATGAACATAGTGCAGCTGTGTAAATCTACTATAACAGTAGATGTCATAATGATCACTGCTGTATTAGCCCTCCCTGCATCCACCTTGTTTTTTTTTTTTTTTATACCAGGGTGTGGATATTTATTTTTTGTTGTTCTTAGTATGATCTTTTCAGGGCTCAGCCTCCAGTGTTTTTTTAGCAATAAAACTCTGAAGGACTTTGTGCCCAAGCTTGTCTTTTAGTTCAGCTCGTGCTGCCTGAAAGTTTAGGTGCGTGGAAGGTGCCATAAAGCTTTGGAAACTGGCTGACTGTTATATCCTTGGCAGGATATAACCTTAGGCTACTGTAGCAGTGATGATTCAACATCTACTGTTATGTTAAGTTTACTTACACAACTGTATTTCCACTTCCTTATCCTTCTCTAGACAGTAAAGTCCCCAAAACAGACTGACTCTTCCACAATCAGTCCACAGAATGATTATAGTACCACCCTTTCTTCCTCTCTCTTATCGACACAATGATTTACACCCCTTCCCACTTGTCTTCATCTCTACTGAGCTCTCATACTCACTCTTTGTCTCCCCTTCTAATCAAAATTGTCACATCTCACGTCCCTCCACTTCATCTGACATTCCCCTTCTGCATATTCAGACTGTCTCCACCTTCAGGTTTGTTTCCTGATGCATTTAAGGTTTTTGCCTTTTCTTTTCTAAGTCTGTCCATTTTCTTATAATCCTTAAAGTGATTGTTCAGTGTTCCTGCATTCCACGTCAAATAAACACTTCCCTGTCTCCAGTGACACACTGACTGCCAAGAACATGCTTTCCCAACACCCCAGCCCCACCAGCTGAGATAAGTCTAGCCATTAGATGTAAAAAAATATCATCTCCACCACTGGCCTACATAATACCCCAGCACTTACATGTGTGCCTTTGCAAGTCCCGGCAGGCTTCACAATACTCTTACAAACAAATTCCATGGTCTAAGCTTTCCCTTAGCCATTCCCATCAAAAGATTTCCTTATCCACTGCCTTAATTGTTTTTTTTTACCTTCTGTGGTCTGCTTGCTGCTTACTTCATCCTCTCTTCTAGCTCTCTCTTGAGCCCATACTCTTCCCTCGTGCAGTTCATTCAGTTTTGGATGACCCTGCCCTGCTTCCTTTATCTACATTTGCTCTCAGACATGACAGTGCAGTACCTTGTTTCCTCTTAGTAGTGACACCTCCTTCTATCCCTTATCACTGAATTCCCTTCTTTACATAGTCTCTCTCTGCTCGCTCTTGTAACAAAAAAAAAAAAAAAACGATATGACACACTTCCCATCTCTGCTATTGCCCCAACATGCCATCATTATCCTTCAGAGGTCTGGATGATATTCCCACATTGATTCCCTGACATAACACAAGTCCTCAAAGCAATAGGCATAAACTTTTGCTTACAGCTGAAAGAAGGCTGCCAAGCTTTAAGCATACCAAACACTAAACTATATCACATACAGTGGTCCACATATTGATTATTATATCATGTAAAAAATAAATAAATAAACATTCTGCATTGTATAGAAATTTGATTTGTTCCATACTGCCAGGTATTGGGCTTCACAAACTTATCACCAAACTCATGCTAGCTTTACTGTCTTTCACCTCCCTTATCATATCACCCCCTGGATAATGTTCCAGGTGCCAGATTTTCAGATCCTTCCCATCTACTCCACACCTTTTGTACAGTTTACATATTGCTGTGAACTCTTTAACACACAGTTACTCTCTGAAGTCTTCCTGGTGTCCGTGACCTGCTATTTCCATATTTGCAACACTCTAGATGAGCTTTCATCAAGCTGTTTGCATTAATAAAAGAAAATAAAACTACAAATAGTATTAACAATTGTAAAGTTTCAGTAACTTAGCCTTTTGTGACCAAGAAGTAATGATTAGGGTGATTTGCCTTTATATGTATTTGTTTGCTTTGCATTCATTTCTAAAAAGCCAATAATTGAAGACAAAAAAAATAAAATAAAATAATTGAAGACAAAAAAAACAATACTATAATAACTTTCAGAATAATACTAAATACAACCTTAAAAAAATTTGGACATAAAAATTCAACTCAAACCCCTCTCCTGGTTAACTCACCACTCGAAATTGCAAAACAGTTCAGCTCTTATTTTATAGATAGTATAGCATCTCTAACCAAGGATTCCTCAACATATAATCCCAATCCTGCCCAGCAGCCACATATCACCACATCCACTTTCAAACCTTTGCCCACATCCTATATAAAACTACTCTTAAATTTAAAGTGTGCTCTTCTTCAGCTGATGACCTTCCAAGTGAATACCTAAAAATAGCACCCAGTAACATTGCTTAGCCTGTCTCAGTCCTTATAAATAGGTCATTCCAGAAATCCCACATTCCCACTCTCTGGAAAAAGTCACACATTATACCTCTGCACAAAAGAGGAAATTCAACAGACATGAATAACTTTAGACCTATAACAGACATGAATAACTTTAGACCTATAGCAATCTTGTCTCCCCTCGCCAAAATACTTGAAAAATGTATTCAAAAACAATTGCTAGACTTATTTTCTGCAGGAAGAACTCCTATCCCCTACACCATGTGGCTTCTGTCAAACATTTGTCCACATCCTATATAAAACTATGGTTAAACCATGCTCTTCTTCAGCTGATGACCTTTCAAGCGAGTACATAAAAATAGCAACCAGTAACATTGCTTATCCTGTCTCAGTCCTTATAAATAGGTCAGTCATGAGTCCCAGATTCCCTCCCTCTGGAAAAAGTCACACATTATCCCTCTGCACAAAGGTGGAAATTCAACAGACATGAATAACTTTAGACCTGTAGCGATCTTATCGCCCCTTGCCAAATACTTGAAAATGTATTGAAAAACAATTACTAGACTATCTCCTGCAGGAAGAACTCCTATCCCCTACACAACATGACTTCCATCCTTCCCATAGTACTAGCACTGCCCTTCGAACATATATAGGTACTGTCAAAAAAAGCTGGAGATAATGGCAAACTAGTCTTTTTCTAGACTTGTCTAAAGCATTCAACACAGTTTGTCACAGTAAACTTTGTGTCCTCACTAGGTCCCTCTCAGCCCACCCTTTATGTTTCAAAAGCTACCTGTCCAGTAGGTATCAGTCAGTAAAGTGACACGTTATATTCTCTCCTTACCTGCCAGTCACCACCGGTGTACCCCAAGGCTCTATCCTTGCTCCCCTCCTCTTTAACATTTTTACCAACACTCTCTGTACTTCACACAACAGGTCACCCTAATACAATGCACAGATGAGTCTACTCTCATTTGCAAGTCTGACAACTTGCTACAACTCCAAAGAATTACTCAGGAAGCTTTAGCATCCACTGAAACATGGCTTAGTAACTCACAACTCATACTCAACCCAAAAAAGACCAAACTATTCCTTTTTTTCCCTAAATCCTTCTCTCGTGAAAATGCTAAATTTAAAATCCTCTGTCTTGATAATACAACCATTGAAGTCACTTCTCATAGCAAACTGTTAGGAGTGATGGTAGCTGATAATCGTGCATTCGACCTGCATATACAAAATTGCATATGCAAAATTCATCAAAACTAGGGATGCTTTACAGAGCCAAAAACTTTCTCACAGATGCAGTTAAAACTACACTTTCCACCGCCTAAATTGGTTAGAACTGCCAGTTCAACTATAACATACGCAACTTCTTACCACATATAAAGTTATCCAGCGTCCATCTCCCTGTCCAGCATTAAAAAACATTCAACACAACCGTGTTCCAAGTTAATCATTTCAAATCTCCTGCCTGTTTATAAACCTAGCAGATCTTCTGGGTATTGTCTATATTTGTACAAGGTTGCTAAAGCCCTGGAACTCCTTACTGAAAAGTTATTTAATGCTGATGTTGAAGTGCTGATATTTGTGCTGCAATGACAGTGTTGTACTTACCGATGCTGCCAAATGCAGCTCTGAGTTGGAGCCCGTAGAAACAAAAGTCTGAGCAGCTTTTGCATGCTGAAACCAAAGTCTGATTAGCTGCTATTTTAGTGCCTTGTAAAAACAAAGTCTGATTAGCACACACAAACTTTGCAGACTCTTAACCTTTTAAACTTTGCGCAGTACAATTAAGATAACTTGTCTGTATAACAGAAGACACATACAATACTGTACAGTTTGCAGTGTTTACTGTTTCAGATGCGCGCTTTTCAAACAATACAGATGATGATCTCCAGTACTGACAAGAAATCAGATCCAATATCATACACTTTTAATGTCCTTTATATATTCTTCTTTACCATCTGGATCTTGTCCTTGAAACAGTATGTTGTTAACTTTGGTATTTTCTGATGTCATACAGTCTGTTGATAAACTACTTTGTGTTCTGTTTCAAGGTAAATTCTGTGACAGTTCAGTGTAGGGAGTTTTCCTTCCTTGCACCTGCGTCTCAGGAAATTGCTCATCTGTAACTTTCCTTGAAGCTTGTACCAAACACTGAACATTCAGCTGAATGCGCTTTTTAAGGAGTTATCCTTATCAGCATTTTCTTCAAGCTGTATCAGCCCCTGAAAATTCATGTTACATTACAGATGAATACAGTTTTATTTGATTCTTAGCTAATAACAATTTAACCCTTTAATATATGTATTTTAGCAAACAGAAATGCATGCATCTAACTGACTATGTTATTATACATATATTCTAGCAAACAGAAGTGTATATGTGTTTAACTAGCAAACAGATGTGCACATGCATTTATAAATTTCTAAATATGTATATCTAACACTTACCTCTATCCATCAGGTCAGTACCCTCCATCCCAACTTTCAGAACCACTCTGAAAGACTTCCTAGTAAAAGCTGGCACTGTTCTTGCTCAGATTCGGGATAAATGTGAACAAGTACCTTTCCCATTCCTTACACTTCTTTTCTCTCCCTTCTTCATTTACATCCTTAATGCTGTCAAATTCTCTTCTCTGATTTTCTCTCTAAATGTACCATAACCTGTTTTTCCTTCACTTCATATTGCAGTTCATGTTTGTATTACAAAAGCTTACCTTTAATTTCTCTACAAACTGTCTAAAATTTCTCTAAATATTAAATGATTATCATATACCTTGTATCGATTCTTAACCAATGTTTTTATGTCTAATTTGTTATAATTATTTAAACTGCATACTTTTTTTAATTTTTGAAGATTGTAAAATTATTTTTTTTTAAATGTTTTCTAATAATTTGGAGCTTTTGCTCCCCTGGACCTCCTACGAAAATGGGTTTCTACTTAGTTGGACTTTACTGGAGATCAAATGTCAATAAATAAATATTTCCCTTAAGATTTATTCCAGTACAAACCTTTGATCTCTTAGAAGCAAATGTCTGTTTCCTTTTCTGTCATCCCTTCTGCTTGACTGTTGCCCCTTTGCAGTATTTGATTGGTCTGGTCCAAAATCTCATGCTCTTCTTCTTTTCTAAAGCTCCTTCCACACTTGCTCATTTCCATCCCTTTTCGGTCTTCCACTTCATTTCTTTTTATTATTCAAAGTGAAACACACAAGCTGACATTTACTTTCTGGCAGCAGCATCACCTACCAACACTGTGGTCTGCGTTGCTTATCTTGGGTTGTGAACACATTTCTTTGCTGCTGTCTTGTCCCATTTCAGCTTTCCTTTTGTATTCCAGCTGCTTTTCACAGACCCTTCCCTATTCCACATGACTGATTAGCTTTGGTTTTAGCAGCCATTTGGGTTCCTCCTGTTTCCCTTTTCGTCCTTCATTGCCCACAGTTTGGTCAACCCAGTTGCCTCCTTCCTTCAATGATAAAGCACCAGCCTCCCTGTCTAGTCCTGCCCCTTGCGAAATGCTGTCTTTGGAGATTCTAAACTCTTCTGTTGTCCCTGTTAAAGTATTTATTCATGATTCCCTGTATTCCACACACTGTTCACTTCCAGTAAACTTGCAACTCCCTTAATTATT